>NW_021836149.1:0-110000 GCF_006345805.1 Octopus sinensis
TTTGTGTGTGTGTCTGTTTGTGTGTGTAAGGGGTGGATAGAGACACCAACATTTAAAAGACATGGATTCTTCTTTCAAAACGATTTCTCTTCATTGTTTTTCTTTGCAATGCGAGAAAGAAAAGTGGGGGGAAATCCTGATAAAAACAGAAAAAATCAAGCATCTATTTCCAGTTTCCAGTAGAGATAGGTGGAGTACAGTGAGTAATATTTACGGCACTTTTGACTTCGAAAAAATATTTTTCACAAATGTTCACTACCTTGCAAAAACTATATCAGCAGTATAGTTAGACAAGGAAGACCACGACTATCTATAACCGTCTACTTCGTACTTTCTCTATATATACTGGCTGACATCACCTTATTTATAATGACTTCACATACCACTTGTCACGTGAGAGGGGTGTACTATTATTTCTATTATCCCCACAACATCTCCCTTTCAGATTTTTCTTTTTTTCTTAGAGAATGTCATTTTATTTCTTTTAATAGCAATACTTTTTATATCACCCGACCTCCCTTTTTTTGGGTTCTTTTCTTAGTTACACATTTAATATATTTTCCATTTGGCATCTACTTCCAGGAACTCCATACATTTTTCTTATGCTTGTGCGTCTGGGATCAATCACCTGTGGTAGCATTATACTTGAAAAGTATCTTATAAACATTCCACTGGTTCTTGCATTCTCTCGGGTTCACTTTCAACGAATCTTTTTCCAGCTGGTTCATGTGTCTCTTGTATTCGCCTTTTCTACTTTCCACCAAGTATAGCATTTTTTTTTATCTGTTTGGTAATCACGCCATCTCCCCAACTCTGTTTTCCTTTCTTAGATGCCCTCACAAATACATTTTCATCAATTCTGAAAGATGTTGCTGCATTTTCCTTTGCAATTTTTCTTTTCTTACCAATGGTGACATACATACAGATATATTTGAATTTGCTGTCACACGATATACACTTAAGAATTGTTGCAGAGCTAACTCATCCATGACTCCCTTATTTGACTTCCTTAGGGGTTCCCTTGAATATATCGACAAAGCGTTCGACTCGCCCACTAGATCCGGTATGGTATGACGCCATAGTTACATGTTCTACAGCAAACGTTTTGCAGAACATTTTTAATTCAAAACACAAATTGCATCCCATTATCAGACACCATGGCGTCTGGGACACCAAATCTCACAAACAGCGCACGTAAAAAATTTGTCACACTTGAAGAGGTTGTTTTTTTACACTTACAAATTTCTGGCCATTTGGAGAAACTATCAGCTACCACTAAGTAGTCTGAATCGTTTAAAGGACCAGCGAAATTGATGTGTAGTCTCGTCTACTGAACATTTACTTTTGGCCAAGGTTCACATTTTATCATCGGTAATTTTGCTACTAGAGCACATCCTCTACAGCCTATCACTAAATTTTCGATTTCTGTATCTATTTTTGGCCAGTACTCACAGCTGCACATTAAAGCTTGGATCTTTTCGGTTTGAACGGCAGTTTTTTCTAGCGGTGTCATATGAAATTGTCACCATAATTATGACCCTAGTATCGATCTATTGCATTTCAATCTGTTTTAGGGTTAGGGTTAGTTAGGGGTGGGGAAAGGGTATCTTTTTTTCTTCACAAATGTAAATAAACCCAATCTGTTTCTTAAACGAGAGACATATTCATACGGCACAGACTGTTTTTTTTACCTCAATAGACGTCACTGATTGGTTGAAATTGCAGAAATTGAAGAAAAAAAACAACAAATATCTTACAAACAATAAAGTCAAGATAAAAAGATGTTTTATAAACACATTCTACCAGTATACGAAGTTTAAAATTTTTTAGTTACCTAGAAATTATGTTAAAAACTGCCGTTCAAACCGAAAAGATCCTAAAGCTTTCATCCCCGAAATATCAGGATGTCCGAAATGAAATTCCCTCGACATTTTCTTTCGTAGTGTTTCAAGTATCACTACTCTCTGTACACCATCACAAATTGAGTATAGGTTCACGTCTTGGTTTTGTTTCGCACCAATATTATTCCTATTTACATTTCCTGACCACAATGTTCTTTTCACTTCTCTTATGAATCTGTCTTTTACTACATTTCGCTTTATGTCTTCTAGGGTTACTGTTATTTTGCGTACCACATTTCTCATTGCATTTTTTATTTCTCCTTCTGCTCTTGAAGCTGCAAATTGTAAAATTTAAGCATATCATAAGAGTGTAGTTGCCCACGGATATATATTCAGAAAATAGAAAGGCCATTGTGGTCGACAAAGACACATACAAGAGACTAGTAGACATGTGCGGAAAAAAGATTGACCCGCCCGGAGTGTGAGTGGAGTTCGATGAACTGCCACCCGTACTTGAACTCAGAGACGTTGGAGCCTTTCATGAGGTACAAAAATGTAAAGAAAAAAGAGTAAGTAAAATTATTTTGCTGAAAGAAAAAAAAGGCAAAAGTAAAAGTGTTTCAATGAAAAAAAAGAGGAAAAAAGATGATTAAGAAAAAACAATAGAAAAATAGAACGATTGTGAATAGTTTGTATAAACGTTCAAATGGTACTGCATGGAAATGAGGCCCCTGCAGCCATTTCATTTCTTCATATAACATTTCATTCTCGTTCGTTCTATGTTTTATATCCCCATTGTGGTGTTGTGTCTGTCCTTGTAGTGTCCCCCTCTGTATTGTGGCCGTGTTGCCAAATAAAGAAATTCTGACATTTATTTGTATTCAAGTTGTTGATAACGGAGTGTTTTTATCGTGAGAGAGTTAAATATTTGTTGGATCTTTTCCTTTTGATGGACGGAATTCAACACAATTTCATATTTGTTTGTTACTGTTCGAATTGTTGATATTGTAAATTGTTGTTTTATTTATTTTTTCCATTGAGGGAAAAATGGAAAAAACGCCAGCGATCGACCACAGTTATGCGGCCGCAACTGGAAAAGGAACTGAAGAGGAAACGCTGGAAATAAGTGAAATTCAGGTAGAACCAAGAAACATGAAGAAATATGAGAAGTTACTGGAGAAAGAAGGAGATGCATTGAAGTTGACGCCACCTGCAGACCTGACAAGCAGTGTAACGAAACGAACAGTTATATGTAAAACAATGAAGATAGCAACGAGAAGGATAGAGATTGCGACAGTGGAGGAAATTGAAGAGGTTTTGAAAAGCATTAGAAAACTAACGACATATATAACAAGAGGAAGGAAGTATGCCATCGTGGAGGTATGCTTTGCGGCAGAGGAGGGGGCAGTTGGACACGCAGCGGAGAGATCGGAGGAGTGGGTACTTTTGCCGTTGTGCAGTGGCAAACGTGTGGCCAGAGTGCAACTAAGCAAAGTATCTCAGAACTAGAAGAAACATGGCTGATGACAGCCATAATGTTCAACATGAAAGATGAGGCCAAGATACTGAAGGCTACAAGGACAAATAGAATCAACGGATCTTTTCGGTTTGAACGGCAGTTTTTTCTAGCGGTGTCATATGAAATTGTCACCCATAATTATGACCCTAGTATCGATCTATTGCATTTCAATCTCTTTTAGGGTTGGGAAGGGTATCTTTTTTTCTTCACAAATGTAAATAAACCCAATCTGTTTCTTAAACGAGGAACATATTCATACGGCACAGAATGTTTTTTAACTCAATAGACGTCAGTGATTGGTTGAAATTGCAGAAATTGAAGAAAAAAACAACAAATATGTTACAAACTATAGAATTTTCTCAATAAAGCCAAGAGAAAAAGATGTTTTATAAACACATTCTAACAGTATACGAAGTTTTTAATTTTTTAGTTACCTAGGAGGGGTTCACAGTGGTGGAAAGAAGGAAAAGTGGAAAAGTGAGCCCGCCGCCAGGTAACCAGAAAAAGAAAAAAGAAGAGGTGGAAATGAAAGATGCGACCAGAAGGAAGGAAGACACAATGGTGGTGGAGAAAGAAAGTGAAAAAGTAATTGGAAAGGTGTGCGAGAATGAGTTACAGAAGGAGGAAACAGCGTTGAAGGCGCCGGTTAATTCAACGAAGGAGAAAGATTCAAGAGTGCAACTGTATGAGGGTGAAATGGAGAAATTGTTCAGAGTGGAGATAGAAAAGGAAAAGGTACCAGAAATAGAAGTAGAAAAGAGAAAACCAAGAAGAGGAAAAAATAAATGGAACTTCGTAACATATGCATAAAACAAAGAGGTGGAAAGAAAAATTGTAAAATTTAAGCATATCATATGAGTGAAGGTGCCCACGGATATATATTCAGAAAATAGAAAGACTATTGTGGTCGACAAAGACACATACAAGAGATCAGTAGACATGTGCGGAAAAAAGATTGACCCGCCTGGAGTGTTGGTGGAGTTCAATGAACCGCCACCCATACTTGAACTCAGAGACGTGGAGCCTTTCATGAGGTATTAAAATGGGAAAAAAAAGAGTAAAATTGTTTTGTTGAAAAAAAAAGAAAGGAAAAAGTAGAAGTGTTTCAATGGGAAAAAAATATGATTAAGAAAAAACAATAGAACGTGTATGTGTGCACGCAGCTGTATATGCATGCACTAGCACTATGACCCGGCGTTGCCAGGTCATAGTGCTAGTAATATAATGAAATGTTTCGTAAGTGCTGAATGAATTTTAAGGTGTGCTCTACCTTTTTTCACAGCAATGAATGGGGCACAAAGCTGATTTTCTGACAGATTCGAATATCACCGAAAACGATGTTATTAGCACTACACTGTCACCAAAAGATCACCTAAACTATCACCACTTTTGATTATCAACTCATAAAAACATTCCGTTTGCTCTTAACTCGTTGTCTTTGTTTTTTTTTTAGTTAACCATTGTCCTGTCTATAGATTTAGTCTTAATTTGAATTATTGTGTGAGGTTGCTACATTAATTTTGTTAACCCTTCGAGCCCTTCAGTTCAATGACTGAAACAAGTAGAAAGCAAAGGTATTATCTGTTATTTTATACCAGTTACTTGTTTCATTCTGGGGTACCACATCGAAGGTTTTAGTCGAATAACGCGACACAACCTCAATCATGAGTTCTCTTGTGATGAAAACAATGCAATTATTATTACATGCATCATTTGTTTTTGTTTTTTAATGGATTAGTCAGAAAAGTTAGGACAGAAACTATGGCATTTACAATGTCTTCATTATTAGTGAGAAGAAAGGATAAAATTTTTCCCGGGATGGAGAGCTAGCTTCAATGCATGCAACGTAGTGTTCTCTGCTAGAGAGAGCCAAGTGCAAGGTGATGGGGAAACTCAATAACTGATTAAGTTTATCTCTCAAATTTATTAAGGTATGTACTTCAATCTCAGCATCTAAAATGATAAAATTAACTTCAATTAATGATTCTGGGAAAGGTATATCCAACACATGACCAGTACTATTCACCTCTCCACATACCTCAAAGAAATTCATATTAGATTACAAAATCATTACTAATGCAATTTAGTGATGGAACTAATGTAATTTAGTATTGTAAGGAGATGACAAAAATAATTTTCAAAAGAAGGGATAGTTGTGAATAACTATCAAATGATAGAAAATTGAAGAGGAAAATTACACAACTTCTGTATTATGAAGTGTCTTCACTGAACTAATGAATGATCTTTCTAAAATTTATTACATTACTAATGGTTCTAATAAAGCAATTTTCTTTTCTTTACATAAACTCCTTTGCATCCAATCATTTAATTTCAAAAGAAATGCAATAATTTAACTCAAATATAGGACTTAGTTTTATCATATTTTCCTTTTACAGCTAATCTAGAATGAGTTCAATACCTGTGAACATGATTTTAATGACTTCATAAAATCTTACATATTCAAATGGAGAAATGCAATATATACATACCCCTCATTCATTGGATAATAAACTTTTCTTGTGAAGACCTTCTAAGGCAAGTGAAATCAAATCAAAACGATATGGCCGATGACAGTACCGCCTGATTGGCATTCGTGCCAGTGGAACGTTAAAAGTACATCCGACCTTGATTGTTGCCAGAGCCACAGATTAGCTCCCATGCTGGTGGCACATAAAAAGCACTGTTCGAGCGTGATTGTTGCCAGCATTGCCTTACCAGCACATGTGCTGGTGGCACATGAAAAATAACATTCAAGTATGGGTGTTGCCAGTGCTGCTGGACTGGCTCCCGTGCAGGTAGCACATAAAAACTACCTTTCAAGCATGGTCGTTGCCAGAACCACCTGACTGGCCCTCGTGCCAGTAGCACGTAAAAGCACCCGCTACACTCTTGGAATGGTTGGTGTTAGGAAGGGCATCCAGCTGTAGAAACTTTGCCAGATCAGATTGAGCCTGGTGCAGCCTTCTGGCTCACCAGCCCTCAGTCAAACCATCCAACCCATGCCAGCATGGAAAGTGGACGTTAAACAATGATGATAATATATACATGTACGTATGTATATATCTTTTGCTCTTCTTTCATATTTATGCCACACCTGGAAACAATCCTTGAGTTGTATCTATGGTTTATACTGGGATTTGCTACCCAAATGTATACATACCTGCAGTACACCGTCAACAAATACACCTGGTCGGTCTTTACCTTATTGTAAACTCAATGCTTTGGTACCCAGCCAGTCTTAGTGTCTACTTGTTGATATGCCTAGATTCTAATGCATCCTGTAACGAATGTGTGTGTGTATGTGTTATTCTTGTGAAAAAGGTGAATAGGCAAAAGCAGTATAGAACTGTGCTATTTGACTTACAGTATTATTTTTAACTAGTTTTAACTTCAGACTTCACATAGCCTGCTTTGTATTCTGTGTTTCTCTGAAATTTATAATATCCATTTCTAACATAAGTGGTGGCACATGGCCTAGTGGTTGGAGCAGTGGGCTCGCAGTCGAGGGATCGCGGGTTCAAATATCAGACCGGACGATATGTGTGTGTGTTTATGAGTGAAACACCTAAGCTCCACGTGGCGCCAGCAGAAGGTAATGGCAAACTTCTGCTGACTCTTTTGCCACAACTTTCTCTCCCTCTTTCCACCTGCATCTTGCAGCTCACCTGCAATGGACCGGCGTCCCGTCCAGGTGGGGAACTTATATGCCAAGGAAACTGGGAAACTGGCCCTTATGAGCCTGGCATGGCTCGAGAATAAACAAAGAATTTCTAATATAGGCACAAGGCTACCAATTTGAGAGAGCATGTTTTTAATTATATCAATTCCTGTAAATAAATGGTACATACTTCATCAACCTCAGAAATATAAACTGTGAAATAGACACTAGCAGCCTTTGTACTCTGAATATAAAAATATGTAGTTGATGAATAATTCTTATCATCATTGTTTTACATCCACTTTTGATACATTTTTCTAGTGTTTTACTGCCAGCTGCTCTTCTTGGATCCAACTCCTTCAGTCACTTCTCATAACAAACAGGAATGTTGTGTCCCTGTCATAAAATCAAGAGAGACATATTAAACATAACTAAACACCAAAAAGTATTTTGACTCCTTAGTCAATACACTTCATTCCTTCTCAGGTCAGTAGTAAAAATAATAATCTACTGGAGTTGATCCTATCCTTGTAGTTCCTGTTGCAGAAATTGTGTCATGTCATGAAAAAAAACCCACTGCATTGTTAACATCTTTGAATGTATATCTTCTTTCTGAGGAATTTCAACCGTGTTTCGTGGTCTGCTACTACAACAGCTCCTTTATAGGATCCAGTTAGCTCAAGACATCATCAGGAGGAACCATGTCCGGTTTCGGCCCCTACTCATCTACCGTTTTGACGTGGCGGGCCCCCTCCTTTCGGGGTTGTATTCAGCTCTGGTGTTGGGTGCATGTCTTCTTTCTTCTTCTTTCTTCTGTTCCCTGGCCTCTTTGATGTAGTGTCAATGAGTGTCAGTGGGTGACTGACTGTCTTGTGAAATTTCCCTTTGTATGTGTTTTAAAAGTCTTGAAATTGTTGAAATTACTGTCTTTTATTATATATAGGTCCTTATTTACAAATTCCATATAGATCTTCTGTGCATTATGACTCAAAAATCTTCAAACTAGAAATAGCAGTATTCCTCATCACTAAGCTCAAAAGTATGAATTTTCATTTACAACATGGCACCAGAAAACAAAAGCTCCATAAATCTCACAAATCTAAAGTAGAAATGAAGCTTTATAGTCACATTTATACTTCTAATTTTGGAGTCAGTTTGTTTCTATATTTTACATGTGTATATATATATATATATTTTCTTTTTTTTTTTTTGATATCTACTGTTAATTTATTATGTGATGAAAAGCTGAATATTAGGCAATTTGGCTTTATGATGGTGAATTTTAAAATGCATTTCAATCTTTTATTCAAGTTAAAACTCAGTATTACAAAGAAAAAAATGTGCCCTCCTAATGCAAATATATCCATATTATAAGCCAGAGAAAAATATTGTTGTTCTTTTGGGTTTGTTTTTTAGTGCATACATTTAGAAATGTTTTTATTGGAGAAATATTTCACTAAATTTTGTATGAGTTCCATTCAAAAATGTTGTTATAGTTAAATCTATTAACTGGAATCCAACAGATTTGAATCCTTTTGAGAAACAAGTCTTTGATGATTTCTCTCAATCATAGACTGTATGTGGTCATGCCAACAGTTTCTACTTTATCTGAAGGAAAATGTGAATAGCTGTGTCAAAAGTCAGTTGGAAATATAGCTGTAATTTCATTTAAGCATAAAGGATAGCAGAATAGAATATGGAGATTTTTATTTTCTCAAAGAATTTGTATTCTAAATGTCTCTGGAAAATATTGCCTAATCCAATAACATTTACAAATAACTCTGAACAAATTCTGAAATAAATGGGTTCTTTTAATAATAGCTAATCAGCAATAATTAATAATCAACACATTAAGAATTGGATGAATATATCATTAGCCCAGATGATCTAATAGCTAATATCCTTTAAGTAATTTTTTTAAAGCATTTTCTGTTCCTGGTTATAAATAAAAATAGGTGTACAAAATTTCATTCATATGTATTTTGTCTCCTTAGGTATGGAGACTAAATATGCTATAGATGAAATTCTGTATATTTAAATCTATGAAATGTCATAGATAGGACATTGGAACAATGTCCCAAATTCATGTGTTTAGAGATGTTGATCTCTAAGGCAATGAATAATTTTTGTTTCATGCCCCAAAGAGCAACAGAAATTACTTGAATGTTGCACCTTTATTTTATTTTTTTATATTTAAAGTTATAAATTCTATATTTATTGTGATTTTGGTGTCTCTGTCAGAGAAGACATAAAGCAAAATATAAACTGTTTACAAGAAGACATTGTCTCACAAGAATGAGTAGGTGGTTATTTTGGGAACGTTACCGATTTCTGGTATCAAGATAATGAAATGTGTTTGCTTCGTAACACACTTAGATATTTTACCAATCAACTAATCCTTGATTTTTGAAGTATGGAACAGTTTTACTACCAACATCACCTGAATAGTCATGCAGTGTGTATGTATGCGCATGTCATACAGTATATTTATGCATCTGAGACTAAGAACCAATTCCAATTCTAGTCACTTTCTTGTCGCATTGTACATTGATATAAAGTAAATTCATAAGTATCTATCTTTAGATGTGTATAACTACGTGGTTGTACATGAATATTTGAATAGCTATCCTGCTACCTGTCGATAAAATGTGTGTGTGTGATCATTATTATCATCAATATCATTTAATGTCCAGCTTCCATACTGGGCAGAATCTGATAAGTTGAAGAGCAATGTGTTGCTGTAGCATTAATAACAGTAATCTTTTCTTTCCAAAATACATTCACGCATATATATATGAAGCTGAATCAAACCATTACAAATAATATATATGTATATATGTGTGTATAATATATATATAATGTAAAAATAAATGTATATATATCTATATATACGTGTATATATATATATACATATATATATACATTTATGGCTGGTTTCCATGTGCCGGTGGCACGTAAAAAGCACCAACCAATCGTGGCCGTTGCCAGCCTCTTCTGGCTCCTGTGCCGGTGGCACGTAAAAAGCACCCACTACACTCATGGAGTAGTTTGCGTTAGGAAGGGAATCCAGCTGTAGAAACACTGTCAGATCAGACTGGAGCCTGGTGCAGCCTCCTGGCTTCCCAGACCCCCGTTGAACCGTCCAACCCATGCTAGCATGGAAAACGGACATTAAATGATGATGATGATATATGCTTGTGTGTGTGTGTCTGTGTGTGTGTGTATACGAGGCGCTAGCCAATAGTAACCAGAAACGTTCTCTGACACAAGCCCATTATAGTTCAGGCTTCCGCTGCTGGAATCTACTTGATGCAAACCTCAGGCTTCAGTCTGCCGACCAGCGGCGTTAGGTGAGGTCGTACTACCACGTGGTGTGTCTTTGTTTTGCAGTGCTTCTCCCTACTTTGTCGACTTTTGCGACGGGTGGAACGAAAGAACAGCGTGCTTCCGTGAAATTCTGTTTCCTGCTGGGGAAAAAAGGCGGCCAAAACAGTTGTCATGCTTCAAACAGCTTACAAGGACGCTGCCATGAGCAAAACACAAATTTACGAGTGGTTTTCATGCTTTAGGAACGGTTACTTGTCACTTGAAAACCAACCCCGTTCAGGGCGGCCGTCGACCTCCCGTTCAAAAGAAAACATCATGAAATTTCATGAATTGGTCTTGGAGGACCGTTACCAAACAACTGGACTCGTATCTTGGAGCGCCTGCCATCAAAATTTGAGCGAGGAGTTGCGAATGAAAACAGTTGCAGCAAAATTTGTGTCTCGCTTGGTCACGGAAATTTGTGCCTCACTTCCTCACGGAAATTTTAGCCTCGCTTGCTCAAAAGTAGTCAGAACTGAATGCATGTCGTGAACTGAAAGAATACCAGGAAGTCGTCCCAGACCTTTTTACGAAGGTCATCACTTGATGATGAAAGCAGGTGCTACGGAATTGGTAAATGTGAAAGAGGTGAAGAAAAAAACGACGGAGACTTTAACAGCAATACTTCACAGAAGTTCCAGCACTGCTTCGAACTGTGGAAAATGCATGTGAACCGATGCACTGCTTCAAATGGAGAATATTCTGAAGGCGATAAAAGTGTAAACATGTAAAACTAAGTAAATGAAATAAGATTGCAAAATTCCGGTTTCTTTTGGGTAACCACTCGTATATGTGTGTGTGTGTATGTATGTATGTGTATATATATATATAATGTAAAAATAAATGTATATATATCTATATATACGTGTATATATATATATACATATATATATATACATTTATGGCTGGTTTCCATGTGCCGGTGGCACGTAAAAAGCACCAACCAATCGTGGCCGTTGCCAGCCTCTTCTGGCTCCTGTGCCGGTGGCACGTAAAAAGCATCCACTACACTCATGGAGTAGTTTGCGTTAGGAAGGGAATCCAGCTGTAGAAACACTGTCAGATCAGACTGGAGCCTGGTGCAGCCTCCTGGCTTCCCAGACCCCTGTTGAACCGTCCAACCCATGCTAGCATGGAAAACGGACATTAAATGATGATGATGATATATGCTTGTGTGTGTGTGTCTGTGTGTGTGTATATACGAGGCGCTAGCCAATAGTAACCAGAAACGTTCTCTGGCACAAGCCCATTATAGTTCAGGCTTCCGCTGCTGGAATCTACTTGATGCAAACCTCAGGCTTCAGTCTGCCGACCAGCGGCGTTAGGTGAGGTCGTACTACCACGTGGTGCGTCTTTGTTTTGCAGTGCTTCTCCCTACTTTGTCGACTTTTGCGACGAGTGGAACGAAAGAAAAGCGTGCTTCCGTGAAATTCTGTTTCCTGCTGGGGAAAAAAGGCGGCCAAAACAGTTGTCATGCTTCAAACAGCTTACAAGGACGCTGCCATGAGCAAAACACAAATTTACGAGTGGTTTTCATGCTTTAGGAACGGTTACTTGTCACTTGAAAACCAACCCCGTTCAGGGCGGCCGTCGACCTCCCGTTCAAAAGAAAACATCATGAAATTTCATGAATTGGTCTTGGAGGACCGTTACCAACAACTGGACTCGTATCTTGGAGCGCCTGCCATCAAAATTTGAGCGAGGAGTTGCGAATGAAAACAGTTGCAGCAAAATTTGTGTCTCGCTTGGTCACGGAAATTTGTGCCTCACTTCCTCACGGAAATTTTAGCCTCGCTTGCTCAAAAGTAGTCAGAACTGAATGCATGTCGTGAACTGAAAGAATACCAGGAAGTCGTCCCAGACCTTTTTACGAAGGTCATCACTTGATGATGAAAGCAGGTGCTACGGAATTGGTAAATGTGAAAGAGGTGAAGAAAAAAACGACGGAGACTTTAAACAGCAATACTTCACAGAAGTTCCAGCACTGCTTCGAACTGTGGAAAATGCATGTGAACCGATGCACTGCTTCAAATGGAGAATATTCTGAAGGCGATAAAAGTGTAAACATGTAAAACTAAGTAAATGAAATAAGATTGCAAAATTCCGGTTTCTTTTGGGTAACCACTCGTATATGTGTGTGTGTGTATGTATGTATGTGTATATATATATATATATATATATATATATATATATATATATATCGGGGGTCAGTGAATATTGTCGTCTAAAAATGAAAATACCACTGACATCTCATTTTCACAGATTTATTTATCAAAAATATACAAAAATATCTTGAATTACCAAAGAGAAAATATATTCAACTAGCCTTGAAGCCGCCCTACGGATGGCATTCTGTCTAGCACCTGTATTCTAAATGTCTCTGGAAAATATTGCCTAATCTCGGTTCACCTTTAAGGCCTTTGGCCCCGCTATCGGGCTGCTTCACGACCCTCTAGCCTCGTGTAATGAAACTTATTTCTGTAAATGTGCTAAGCACTGATGCTGATCATAGTTTAATCAACAAGTGTAGGAGTGAGGTAAATGCAGTAAAACGGGTGGGGGGAGAACAGTGGTGGCCCCATCTCCTTACGATGCTCCCTGGGAGTTCATAGTATGTAATTCATTGCCATTGCTCCGGTTGCTATGCATTGCTATGTATTTAGTTTAAAATGCAGTAAAAGCAGGGGAGTCAGTGGTGCCCCAATTAGGTGGTCCTTAAAAACATAAACCCTCTTAGGACATTCCCTGGGATTAAGGGAGGTGCTGGTTTAAGTTTCGTTGTCCTTGTACCAACGGTCTAGGAGGAGTTAACGAACATAAAAACGTAACGGACTGAGAAGCATCACTCAAATATATATATTAAGACTAGCTATTTTGACCCGTGCTTCGCTCGGGTTTTGGTGGTGGTGTTGTTTTGTGCGTGTTGTCTCCTTTTCCCTTTCTTCTTTGTTCGTCTTCTTTGCCTGGTTCTTTTTATTGCCCTTTTCTTTACCTCCCTTTCCAAAATCCCCCAAATTTTTACACCTGCAATTAAAGATAACCGCCTGTAGCCCCTGCAGCAACATGAAAAGCCACCATAGACAGCGCAACCTGTCTATCCCATAAAACTCAATTTTTCCCATATTCCTCACCATGGCAACCAAACGATTGCCCCTAGCGACTTGCAACCCTCCTCATTTGATTTTTGTCACTCTCAGTACATGTCCTCACATTGCGCTGTCCACAAATTGACAGCCAAACACTCTGAAATATTCGTATTGGAGCTTCAGCGCGAAGTACCAAGCAGTACAGCATGTCGTTTCCAAATTTCTGGCAGAATGAATTGCGTCGTGGTGCTGTTTTTCTCACAGACGATACCCAACTGACCCTACTATACTGTGTAGTCGACAAAATCAAAAACAAACAATGCGCACGCGTGAAATTAAACATATAAAATGGTGACAGTTTACCCACCGCACCCTGTGTATATATGCGTGCGTGTGTATACATACATATATATATATGTGTGTGTGTATATGTAAAAAAAACACAAACTGGGACAAGAACGCAAAACATTTAGAAGACGATACAAAAAACACGGACGGGACATTCAATCTTCAGTCAAGAACCGGATCATCCTCGCAATTTCGGCTGATTAATCTTGACTTCTTAGATTGCTCCGACCTGGCCAGCCCCAAAGGAAAATCTAAGCCAAGCGCATTAGATTCCTTGGAATATATATATATATATATATTATATATATATATATATATATATTATATATATATACACATATATAAATATTGTTTAAAATAGTTAGTTTTGCCGGCCTGTAACAGAAGCCCTTGTCTTTTGGGCTTTAGATTCATTAATCTAAACATAACCTGTCAGAATTCATCAGATTGAACAGCCATCCAGTAATATGTATATATGCTCATGAAACTAGTGGTTTGTTCATGTTTTATTCAGATGAGGTATGAAAGACATAAGTGACCTTTATTTCCACAAATTTGAAATTGGCGGAAGCAGGCTAATGGAAGCAGCTTGAGAAATCGACAACAAAGCAATATGCTATGATGCATAGCAAATACATAGTGTATGATTTTTTTTTTAATGCATGGATACAAACAAATTAAATGGTACTGGATGTCTCTCTCTAGTTACTTTGTCATCTTCTGCATGCTCATTTTATGTTAGTTCCCACTGGATATATTCTTTTCTACTCTTGGCACAAGGCTCGAAGATTTTGGAGAGGGACCAGTCAATTAGATCGATCCCAGGACGAACTGGTACTTAATAATCGACCCCGAAAAGGATGAAAGGCAAAGTCGACCTCTGCGGAATATGAACTCAGAACACGAAGACAGACGAAATACCGCTAAGCATTTCGCCCGACGTGCTAACGTTTCTTATTTCTTTATTGCCCACAAGGGGCTAAACATAGAGGGGACAAACAAGGATAGACAAACGAATTAAGTCGAATACATCGACCCCCCCAATGCGTAACTGAAAGGTAAAGTCAACCTCGGTGAAATTTGAACTCAGAACGTAACGGCAGTCGAAATACCTATTTCTTTACTACCCACAAGGTGCTAAACACAGAGGGGACAAATAAGGACAAACAAACGGATTAAGTCGATTATATCGACTCCGGTGCGTAACTGGTACTTATTTAAACGACCCCGAAAAGGATGAAAGGCAAAGTTGGTGAAATTGGAACTCAGAACGCAGCGGCGGACGAAATACCGCAAAGCATTTCGCCCGGCGTGCTAACGTTTCTGCCAGCTCGCCCCGTTTCCAACTGGATATATTGCGGGCGAATAAGAGAGTTGGTCTGTTGTGCAGGCAGCTATTTCACATTAAAGATTTTAAAAAACTTGCGCTAGTCCGCTTCCGGTATTTAATAGGTAAGACTGCATAGCATACGATTAATAGACTTCTAAGTGAATGTTGAATAATTTCATATTTTTTTACTCTTTTTTACTTGTTTGACTGCGACCATGCTGGAGCACCGCCTTTAGTCGAGCAAATCGACCCCAGGACTTATTGCCCTAAAGGAGAAACAGATTCTATAAATATTCGTTATAATGTTGCTATTTACGATTCTCGTAATCTTATAGAGCAAGAAATTGAGTTATTGGAAGTAGTAAGAAAGTCATAGATTGTACATATTCTAGTACATATTCTATCGGTTCTTTTTTGCCGAACCGCTAGGTTACGGGAACGTAAACACACCAGCATCGGTTGTCAAGCGATGTTGGAGGGACAAACACAGACACACAAACATATCTATACATATAGATATATACGACGGGCTTCTTTCAGTTTCTGTCTACCAAATCCACTCACAAAGCTTTAGTCGGCCCGAGGCTATAAATAGAAAACACTCTCCCAAGGTGCCACGCAGTGGGACTGAACCCGGAACCATGTGGTTGGTAAGCAAGCTACTTACCACACAGCCACTCCTGTGGTGGCCGAGTTATTTTGCCCGTCAGTGACAGTGAAATACTGTTACTTTTAATAGATTCAGGTGCACTGATGCAGTAGTAAAGGCAGAAGTTACTATTTTCTGGTCCATGCATAGATGCAACCCATTTTTAACTACTGTACGTTCCAAGTCCATTGTCTTCGATCATTTTTTCACGCTGAGAGTTGCTGAAGCATGGAACAAACTTCCGGCATCAGTTGTTAGTTGTCGGAGCACTGCATCCTTCAAAACTTCCATGCTTCCTGAGATTCGCCAACACTACACCTGATTTTCTCCCCTCAATACACACACAAGCATGTACCTGACTCATGCATTGTTCGCTTTTCAGACATTTGTACATTACTGCATATGCTTTATATGTACTTTTGACAAGTTGTGGTGCACCTGAGCACTGTATACAATAATTTCATTATTATTATTATTATTATTATTATTATTATTATTCGAACGATCTTTTTCTTTTGGTTTATTTTCTTCTTTGCTGATTTTTATGTATTTATGCCTATATGTGGAATTCATTTCTGCTTGTATGTATACTTAATGTATAGGCGCAGGAGTGGCTGTGTGGTAAGTAGCTTGCCTACCAACCACATGGTTCTGGGTTCAGTCGCACTGCGTGGCATCTTGGGCAAGTGTCTTCTGCTATAGCCCCGGGCCGACCAATGCCTTGTGAGTGGAATTGGTAGACGGAAACTGAAAGAAGCCTGTCGTATATATGTATATATATATGCGTGTGTGTGTTTGTGTGAGTGTGTTTGTCCCCCTAGCATTGCTTGACAACCGATGCTGGTGTGTTTACGTCCCGTCACTTAGCGGTTCGGCAAAAGAGACCGATAGAATAAGTACTGGGCTTACAAAAGAATAAGTCCCGTGGTCGATTTGCTCGACAAAAGGCGGTGCTCCAGCATGGCCGCAGTCAAATGACTGAAACAAGTAAAAGAGTAAAAAGAGTAAAGAGTAATGTAGGCGTTTGCGCGCGCGCACGTGTGTATGTGTGTGTGTGTGTTTGTGTACGTGGGCGTGCGCGCGTGTATGTGAAAATCATGTTGGAAACATCAGAATCAACATCGAAAAAGGTGTTGTGTCCATCACATCGTTAACGATTTCGGCATACATCAATATCCATCTATCCATCTATTTATCTCTTTCTCTTTTCTACCTCTCTCTCTATATATGTGCGTGTATATATGTATATACATATATATATATGTGTGTGTATATATATATATATATATATATATATATATTTATTTATATGTGTGTGTGTATGTATATATATATATATTATATATATATATATATATAATATATATATATATATGTATATATAATGGTTTGGTGATACAGCTGTAAAGCTTGTATGTGTATGATGTCTCTACACATACAAGCTTATATATATATATATATGTAGCAAAATAAAAATAATCAGGAAGGAAGAAAAGTGTTCTTAATTAACAGCAGCCTAAGACAAATGAAATATTTCTGTAATGATCTCATAAGTCCACGTCCTGTCGTAGTCGACGGGGATCGGAATTCCTTAGATCAACATCCGAGAACGATAGCGTAAACAGATTTCAAGGTAGATAGCTACAGTAATCACAAGTAACCATATCACGGTGCTTCTACTTTTGACTATAATATTCGCAATAATTATAATAGTATTAATCATCAATCATTGTTGATAGAACTAGCTATAGTGGACGTCACAGCGTTAATTGCCCTAAAGGAGAAACAGATTCTATAAATATTCGTTATAATGTTGCTATTTACGATTCTCGTAATCTTATAGAGCAAGAAATTGAGTTATTGGAAGTAGTAAGAAAGTCATAGATTGTAGTATTGTATGAACTGAAGTGTGTCCCGGTGATGTAAGTCCTGTGTGTGTTTATGGAAACCAGAGGTAAATAAAATAATGATGTAAAAGCTGAATTATAGTTATGAGGAATAAGATAAAGGAGATGGTGAGAGAGAATCTAAGGATGTTGTAACCCCCAGATTACAGGAGATGTATTTACGGCTGCACCACAAAGTTGTTTGTATCGGTCATGTTGAATGTATAGATTAAGATGAGTATATTACAATAGCCGAGGCAGATAGTGGTTAGAAGCATGTAGAAGATGGAATATAATCTCTATATATGTAAAGCTGAAGTTGTCTGTCTATGGCAGGTTTGGTAGCCTTCAACTAACACTATCTCCTCTGAGACCCTGCGGCGCAAGTTGACCAAAAGTGGGAGTATGATAGAAGAGGGCTTGCTCTTCCTTCTGTAGAAGGAAAAATTCAAATCGGACCATGTTAACACCAAAAATTAATTACATAAAAAAAGTGCTTTTTTTTTCTATGAAAATCCCTATTTTTTACGATTTTTTTTAATGCTGTGTTGCCATTTTTCGGTGTATTTCAACCAGAAAAATGTTCACTTAAAGAGAATAACAAGCTACATAATGCAAAAATTTTACTTTTCAAAAATTCCAATTCTAAAGGGTCGAAACAAACCCGAGCAACGCCGGGCGATACTGCTAGTATAGTATAATATTGTAGCGTACCCGTCGTGCCTGCTTGGATTATTTCAGAGCTAAACATTAAAGGTCTAGAAAGTACGAAGCGAACAGCCACGATGCATGCGCAAAACACAACAGCCCTTAACGGAAGTCGTGAAAGGCATATAAGGAGCCCGACTGACAGGACTTTTCCTCGTTTTTTCTTCCCCTCTTTGGGCAGTCAAGTTTGCCAACTGCCCACAGCTAGGACTGCTAGCTCTCTTTCTTTGCTTCAGTGCCCTAAACGTGGTGTTGCGATGCCTCCTCAGTGTAGGTACCATCTGACGATATATTCATTCGATGTTTTTGTTTAAACTGTACATGCCATAACATCTTGCAACGCATTTCCAACAAAATAAAAATTGTTATATATAGTGAGTATTTATTTTTCATTTACACGCAGCCCACACCTAAACAACACATCGCCAACCTATCAATGGAAACACACTAAATCAATGGAAACTCACTAAAATAAAAAGCAAGGAGGTAACATAAATATTGCATGTATATATACTTTTCACGTCCATAAGGTATGATGTTCCAAATGGTCTTAGAGAACCATTTAAAAAGATATTTAGAAGATTTCGAGGGGTAGTATGAAAGATCCGTGACATAGAATGGTTTCTGGCCACTCTATGCGGTAGCTAAACTGACCGCTCCTTTCCGTAAACGTAACATATGTTCATACGCTGCAGCAAACACATGTCTATAAAGTAGCTACTTTGTCCACATTCCAAGCTGTCACTATTCGTCATATTGCTAAAATTTTGCTATATTATTACAGTTATTATTACTATTGCTATTCAGTTTAGCCAGATTGGATTAAGTGATATTTAAAGCTTTATTGGGTAAGAATTAGGTAAAAGTTATGCTGTGTTGCGATTGAAGATATTAAGCCATCTTTGCTGGAGAGAGAGGAGCACTTGGCAAGAAGAATACTTTTGCAATTGAAGTAATGACTTCTGATTTATGCAGCAAATTATACATTACTTTTCTACGCCTAATTCTGTTGGTGTTAATGCGTTTCCGAATAATATTCAGTCAATACGACATGCTTTCGATGATGACATTTCGTCTGTGTGCTTTGTTACAATATGGATCTGTGTTTGTTTCCAATTTGCTCTCTGATAAACATATTGGTGATTCAACGTAATATTTTTTTCCCAAATATTTGGTTACAGATCTTGGATGGTTCGATTGTTTGTCAATGTAATAGAGTAACTCATGTAGTCTTGCGGTTAGTGTTGAAATCTGTCCCCGTATTTCTTGAATATGATACTTTTAGTTACTGAGATAAGTTCGTCTTGAATAGTAAAAATCAAATGCTGTACGGTGGTCTCAAATTCACATTTCTCATATTCATTTTGATTTTCAGCTGGTTAGCAACGTCTATCGTAAAGTATTCGCTGGAATGTTGCCCACATGATCAACGAATCTAACCAATTGTGACTTCGTTTGGAGAGAATGTTACCCACGTGATCAACAAAATCTGGCCAATCACAATTTCCCGTGGAATAGCCGCCAGTGAAAACATCAATTTTTGGCGCGCTGCTTTCTGAACCCATCAATAAGTATGAAATGACAAAAACATTTGTTCAACACCCAAATAGCTTTGAAATATAATGTATCAGAGAGAGTGTGAGACGATACAGCAGACGACACGGCGAAGAGACACGGGCAGCAGCTGAACCGATCAACATAATGAACTACCCACAGAAACACAATGACTAGCAGTAACTTTTCGAATACAATAACATCCAAACTCAAGGAAAAATAAAGATTGTTCGTCAAAGCCTCAACAGATTTCGTTGTTTTCTTCTATGTACAACTGTTGATCTCCGACGCTAGAAATAACAGCCAGCATTCGCTTAAGTACAAGTTATAGTCTATGGATTCAAATTCCGCCGAGGTCGACTTTGCCTTTCATCCTTTTGGGGTCGATAAATTAAGTACCAGTTACGCACTGGGATCGATGTAATCGACTTAATCCGTTTGTCTGTCCTTGTTTAGCCCCTTGTGGGTAGTAAAGAATTATATACTAGTTATCGGCAACCAGCTTTAGTACAAGTCTTATCGACCTCTGCCAAACACAAGAATGTCCCGCAATTACGCAACTTTCATAAATGTATAATTTTTCTGCAACAATGCTCTGAGATGGTTTCTTATTGACTGATGCTGCAATGGTTTTCCTCAAATGGTCAATTGTTGTAGTTCTTATTGTGAAAGGGCTTGGCAGGAGTGGCTGTGTGGTAAGTACTTGCTAACCAACCACATGGTTCCGGGTTCAGTCCCACTGCGTGGCATCTTGGGCAAGTGTCTTCTGCTATAGCCCCGGGCGACCAATGCCTTGTGAGTGGATTTGGTAGACGGAAACTGAAAGAAGCCTGTTGTATATATGTATATATATATATATATATATATATGTATGTGTGTCTGCGTTGTCCCCCTAGCATTGCTTGACAACCGATGCTGGTGTATTTACGTCCCCGTTACCTAGCGGTTCGGCAAAAGAGACCGATAGAATAAGTACTGGGCTTACAAAGAATAAATCCCGGGGTCGATTTGCTCGACTAAAGGCGGTGCTTCAGCATGGCCGCAGTCAAATGACTGAAACAAGTAAAAGAGTAAAGAGTAAGAGAGTGCTATCTATGGGAGTTTATATTCCGTTTATGCTCAAAACCCGAAAAACATTCAATTTAGTACTCAAAGCATGATAAAGAGCAGAGTTTATATTTTCATTTGAATATCAAGTTCTACGGATCAGTTGCCCGTTTCAGCTAATTTTGTATTTATAAGGAAAGATCACTTATATTCAAGCGGAATATTTAAGACAGAAACAAAACACATTAGAAAATACATATATAAAAACAAGCGCTAGATACACTCTATAGAAAACTTAAATCAAAATGTTCTGGTTGCCAGATCTCTAGCGATTTCGAAATACATTGAAATAAGATATGCATAAGTAAGAAAAGGGAGAGAGAGAGAAAAAATTAGGCCATTTTTCTTCAGTTTCAGCCTCGCAGGGTCGGTTTCTTGCTATTTGTTGCAGTCCTGCGTTATCACCTTTGTCAGGTTTTATTTCTTAGAACACACCCTCACTACATCTTCTCTTCCCAGGTCTTCCTCTCTTGCAGGTTCCGTCCACTTAGAGTCACATACTTCATACTACTTTCCATGCCTCTTTCTTTCCGGAGTCAGTCAGGGCAAATGTGTCGTTACTTACTCCTCAACGACGTCTCGGTTTCATCTTGTATACAGTCTTTACGCCCCTGATTATCACGACGCAGAATATGCAACATCCTCTTACTTTCACCCTCTCCACTTTCTATGTCTGTAAATCTCTAGCTTGTCATCAGTTTTCTTGATATTGCACTTTGTTGCTCACTTCTTTCAACTTTTGTCATGCCTACCTCTTATCGGATCTTTTCGGTTTGAACGGCAGTTTTTTCTAGCGGTGTCATATGAAATTGTCACCCATAATTATGACCCTAGTATCGATCTATTGCATTTCAATCTGTTTTAGGGTTAGGGGTGGGGTGGGGAGTATCTTTTTTTCTTCAGAAATGTAAATAAACCCAATCTGTTTCTTAAACGAGGGACATATTCATACGGCACATAATGTTTTTTTACCTCAATAGACGTCACTGATTGGTTAAAATTGCAGAAATTGAAGAAAAAACAACAAATATCTTACAAACTATAGAATTTTCTCGATAAAGCCAAGAGAAAAAGATGTTTTATAAATACATTCTACCAGTATACGAAGTTTAAAAGTGTTTAGTTACGTGGAAATTATTTTAAAAAACAGCCGTTCAAACTGAAAAGATCCCTCTTATATGTTATGGGCTTGTCTATAATAATTATTTCACCACAATGTTACCTGCTATTTAGTCGTAACCTGGTTCCAACACTACTTTTAGTTTGTGACTCGTCTGGCTACGTTTATCAAGGTTTCTACTCAAGGGTGATTCTTATTCATAGTCACAGTTGATGTTCTACTGTATTTCTTCAATAGTGCCGTCTCCATAAACAACGTGATTCCTTCTGTCAACGTCGGACAACTTTCTTCCTTTTACGTTGCTTCAGCTAAGAACCTTTTCTTTATAGGCAACTAGCAGTATCGCCCGGCGTTGCTCGGGTTTGTAAGGGAAATAACTATATAAGCATTTTAGAGAGTTACTCCCTTATATAACCTGAGCAAAAATCATTAAAAATGCGGAAAAATGATGGTAAATTTTTGTTTTAATCGTAGACTCATCGTAGACGCGCGCTAATACCCAGAAGGGCTCGATATGAATGACGACTATAAGATACCCGTTTTTGGTTAAATTGCACCGCAAAATGTGGGAGTAGCTAGGAATCTAAATCGGAGGAGACAGAGTCTCACACATACAACTTCAATTTTATATATAAAGATAAGAGGAAGCGTTACTTCCCCGCTATGTATGACTGAAACACCTATGGCAGTAAATAAAAATGGTATCCCCACTTTAGCATTACGTTCAGGATACAATGGTGTACGTAAGTGTCTATGTAAGCGTGTATATCTATGTGTGTGTGTGTGTGAGAGAGAGAGAGCTAGTGTGTGTGTGTGTGTGCGAGCGCAAGGGCGTTTTACCTGACGAATGTGACACATTTAAACCCAAAGTAGTGATCTGGAAAGATACAGCTTCGATTACAAATTATTAATTATTTATATTTCTGACTAGATAGACGTGCTTCTGTATGTATGTAATTATGTGTGCATGCACGTTTGTATGTATGAGTTGTTGAACTTGTATGTAAGGCATTCATGCATGAATATATATATATATATATATATATATATATATATATATATTATATATATATATATATATAATATATATATATATATATATATATATATATACATACATACATGGAATATACAAGGTGTAAACCATTCCTTTTATTATCCAATACATACATACTCACACACACATATATATGCATGAGGCTTCCTATCTTTCAGTCTTTCCATTTGTAATCAATACAACAGCAACCAAAATGGAATTCCATCCATATTGAACCATTTTATGGAATGTAATTCCAGCAGCTGCACCGGATTCTTAAACAATAGATCCTGGCTCTCTCCCTCCAGCTACATTCTTTTATTGGGGTCTTGTTGATAATAAGCTTACTCAGCTGGCAATTATATTTGTGATGTTCCCATTATTATTAGTGTAATCATAACTGTAATTAATGTTATTACTATAAATGATTATTGTTATTATTTCTGATGCTGGCGAACACTGTAAAATAATACATAATTTTCTCATATAATACCAAGTTTGTGATGCAGCTACAATTCCAGGAGAATGGCAACTGGGAAAATACTACATGTCCCAACCTCCCATTACACTTACTGCATTGTGGTGAATGTACATATATATATTTCACACACAAGCAAGACTGACAGATAGAGGCAACTATGGGCAGACACAGACATACATACATACATACAAACAGGCTGATGGACTTTGTAGACAATAATAAAACATAACCAATGATAAATTCTCTGGGTTGCTCAATTTTGCTCGACTTTGCTAGCATATTTGTGTCTAGACAGTATATGAGAACCATACAGGAAATTATCTAAATATCTGAGATTGGATTATCTCAGAAATTTAGATTAGAAAAACAATCATATTACAACCTCCATTTTCACCTAGTGTTGAAATATAGGAAAATTTTACCACTGAGAGAACCTGTATGTGGTTGCATGACATGCCTCTAAATCACATCCTACAGTCTGACAAAAAATGGCAGTGAGCAATATAGTCCTAGATAAATTTAGTCTAAATAAAAGACAATGGTGATGGCTGTAATGCTTTTGATCATAAGTCATCTAAGCCAGTTTAAACCAACATGGGATAGTTAGGTAGAAGATGGTCAAATAACTAAATTTTTTTGCAACACTACATTCTGTTCCTCTACTTTACAAATTTACTTTTGTTTTCATGACTTAATCAGGAAAGGAAAAGTAGCACCCACAATTATTTTCAGAGTCTGTAAAACTAATGAGAGGAAGTTACTCTTATATCAGAGACCAAGTCCAAATGTTTGCAACAAAGTGGATTTTATTGCAGGCACCCAAGGGCCAACTGGGGGTTTTATAACAGATTGAGTCTAACACCTAACAATAAGAATACTTTCTTCAACAAGCCTCCACACAGCTTCTTATTTCTTTACTGCCCACAAGGGGCTAAACATAGAAGGGACAAACAAGAACAGACAAAGGGATTAAGTTGATTACATCGACCCCAGTGCATAACTGGTACTTAATTTATCGACCCCGAAAGGATGAATGGCAAAGTCGACCTCGGTGGAATTTGAACTCAGAATGTAATGGCAGACGAAATACCGCTAGGCATTTCACCCAGTATGCTAACGTTTCTGCCAGCTCACCGCCTTCTGTCTACCAAATTTCCCCACCAAGGCTTTTTTCATTCTGAAGCTGTAGTAAAATGCTCTTGCCTAAAGTGTCACACTGAATAATCAGACCTGATTCTGCAGTGTAACACCACATAGTCGCACAGCAAATCTGTTAACCACACAGCATTAACTACACCTATGGAAGAAGTATCAGTAAAACCGTTATAACTAACACTGGAAACTGTTAAACCAGATATTTAACTTCTATAAAACTAGATCTCATGGCAAATAGAACACCATCTGCTTCTTGTATTGTTTTTTGATAATTTCAATAGTTCTTAGTTGATGATGTCGCTTCACCTAGGCCAAGCATGCTCATTTAGACCTGTGAACAACAATATCCCAAATGTGACCATCCTGTTTTTCACTGAAGCATAATGTATCAAGGATAACATTATCTAATAAGTTCATGTTTCTTTAATTCAGTAGAGTGTAATTTCAGTCAGATTTGGATGCTATTTCTAGCAGGTCAAAATACTATATACAGCCTTATGCTGTTTGCAGAGCTATTTGGAGCTGCATCAAATTATAAAAAAAAATAAATATTCAAACCAGAGTTCTGAGTTAGAAAATTTTAAGTCTTTAGGGAAGATATGATTTCCATGCATGAAACTTTTGGCCCTAAAGTCATTTTTGTACTTTTGTACATGTAAATATAAGTTTCCATATGTAAGAGAGAAGAAGAAGATCGTCATCATTGTCATCATCCTCATAATCTTGATGATGATGATCATCATCATTGTTGTCAAGAAATGGCAAACTGCTGGGAGAGAGAGAATTTAATAAAAGAAGTTAGACTAGCTATGGCGGTACATATTCTAAAATTGGAACAATACAGAGAAGATTAGCATGGCTCCTACGCAAGGATGACATGCAAATTCGTGAAGCGTTCCTTATTTTTCAAATGGCAGTGCCCCAGCATGGCCACAGCTCATGAGCTGAAACTAGATGAAATAAAAATAAAATAAATCCATTTTCTATAAATATTACAGCTTCTTGCTCACAGATGTGCAGGTTCTTTTTCTTATATTTTCTAATATTAGCTGTTGAATTTTTCTCAAATCAAACCCTTGATTTTAAAATCAAGCCCTGTTCTCTTTGAAAAGAAAGCCACATTTCATGAGTGCACTACACCTAAGAAAAAAGTGGAAATCCCTTTCATCACAGATCTGCTTGATCAGATATGATCTTGCGTAGATACCTTGAGTATTAAATGGCTAGTTGCTTTATTTGGAACTAGTGGCCTGTCAAAACCGTTTGTCTATAAGGCTCTCTAATACTGGGAATGAAATTGTTTTATAAAAATATTTTGTTAAAGACAATGAAGAAAGAAAGATCTTTTTGGTATGGAAACTATTTTTAGGAAAGAAAATTGGTAAGTTGTGTTATTCCTGGTTTTTCCAAGAGAAATTTGCCTCTGTTGGGAATTACACTAAGATCATAGTTTGACTTGCAAGTATCTTACAATTTCATCAATGCATACAATGCCACAACAATGCATACAAGTTTACAACAAAAATAGTTAACAAGAAAATTACATCAGCATCATCATCATCAACAGCAACAACAACAGATATATCTCATTCAATCAGCTTTTAATATATTTCTTAACTAATGTTTCTAATGCCGATGAAATTAAACTATCAGAGACAGATTGAAAATTTATTTCGAAATTAAATAAATTATCAAATTATCAAAAATAAAAAAAAAAGAATTATATATAAATCAATCAATAAAGAAAGAAAAGAAAATTTAGAAAAAAAAAAGATTATATTAGAAAATAAAATGAAACTATTTATTTTTGGTTTTATATTTTCTCACAAGAAGCTTTAATTACAATTTATTTCAATGAAATGAACCTGTTCTGCTATTCCTGTCACTTTGCCAACATTGTACACTTCACTGAACCATCTCAAATATCACTTCTAACTTTGTATTCACATTAATTACATTTTTTTAAATCTCTCCCTAGTTTCACTTTCCATATTATCTTGCCATTTCTTATTGTCCTCAATTTCTACTTGTTTGATGTTATCTATTTTTTAATATATTATCTTTATGCTTTTTTCTTTCGTATATTTCTTGTTTGTAGTTTCCTTTTTAACATTTATTGTTTTGTTTTTTTTTCCTCTCTGAAATCTATTTTCTGAAAAATGTATTTAGTTATTTATTAATTAATTTTTATTTCATTTTATTTTACTTAAGTCTATTTTGTTGTTAGATTTCTACTATATTTTTAATGGGTTTAGCTTCCCAGCTTTAGTTGCTGATGTTGCTTATTTATCAGTTGAAGCATTTTTTCTTTTGTTTTTGCCTTTATACTAAACCCGCACCACCTCCCTTGTCTCTCTCTCTCCACACCATATAGTTTGATTGCTCTTTTATTTACTTTAATTCTATGTACACAAAGAACACTTGGATATCAATACAATTACATTGATCTTTTGACTGTGTATGTATGCTATTTTAACTTGCATGTATATGATGTGTATATGATTGATATACAAGGTGATATGTGATGTATATATATATGATGGGGAATTTACATTATTTTTTCCTATCTTATTTTCCCTGCACGTGTTTGAATAAGTGCAAGAAAAAAAGATTTTCATTGGCACTTATATAGACGAACAGACAGACAAGTAGAGAGATAGGAGTATATACATTTGAAATAAGCTCTGAAAATGTTTAAGTATTTTCTGGAATTAGTGTTAGCATTTGACTTTTACAGTCAAAACTATGATGAAAGTATTTCCATGCCCTCTTGCAGCTTAAACTATATTCTTTTGTATATGCATATGTGTGTGTGTATTTATGAATATTTATAAGTGTCTATAAATTGCGAAGTATACATATGTATGTGTTTATTTATAAATATTTATATGTGTCTATATGTATTTAGAAGTGCTGCAGATGGGAGTATGAATGTGTATGTAGATAAATGCAAAGAAAGAAAATAAATGTTTAATAAAATATAATATTTAAGGTGTGAGCCGGCAGAAACGTTAGCATGCTAGGCAAAATGTTCAGCAGTATTTCGTCTCTCTTTATGTTCTGAGTTCAAATTCCGCTGAGGTCGACTTTACCTTTCATCTTTTTGGAGTTGATAAATTAAGTACCAGTTGCATACTGGGGTTGATCTAATCGACTGGCCCCCTCTCCAAAAATTTCAGGCCTTGTTCTTTGAGTAGAAAAGAATATTAGTCATAAAATTAAGGTGGTGAGCAGACAGAATTGTTATGCCACCAGAAAAATGCTTAGCGGAATTTTGTCCAACTATACATTCTGAGTCCAAATGCTCTCAAGGTTGAGATTCTCCTTCATCCTTTTGGGGGTCAAAAAAATAAGTACCAGTTAAGCATTGGGGTCAATAAAATTAGTACCAGTTGAGCACTGGAGTCAATGCAATCAACTTAACCACTCCCACAAAATTGGTGAGTTTGAAACCAATACCAATAGTAAAATTCCTGTAAAGTGAATTGAAATGCATATGTATGTGTGTGTGTGTGCATGTGCATATGTTTGTGCGTGTGTGTGTGGGTGCATGGGCTCATGTGAAAAGTGTGTGTGTATGTGTGTGAATTCTTTTACTGGTTTCAGTCATTTGAATGCAGTCATGCTGGAGCACTGCCTTTTAGTCAATCAAATCGACCCCAGGACTTATTCTTGTAAGCCTAGTACTTATTCTATCAGTCTTGTTTGCCAAACGACTAAGTTATGGGAACATAAACACACCAGCATCAATTGTCAAGTGATATTAGAGTGACAAACATATACACACACATACATACATATATATATATATATATATATATATATATATATATATATACATACACACACACGATGGGCTTCTTTCAGTTTCCGTCTACCAAATCCACTCACAAGGCTTTGGTCGGCCTGAAGCTATAGTAGAAGACACTTGCCCAAGGTGCCACACAGTGGGACTGAACCTGGAACCATGTGGTTGGCAAGCAAGCTATTACCACACATGTATATATTTATAAATATAAGTATCTGTATATTTGAAAGTGTCCATATATGTGCAATTGTGTATGTATGTAAGTGCAATGAAAGAAAATCCTAATAATAATAATAATAAAATGCCTATACAGTGAATTTAAATGCACATATATATATATATGTGTGTCTGCGTATACTTAGCTAAAAATTGTTTGGATTTTAGTAAAGATATTTAAGCTCCTATTCTATTTGAAGAATGTCTATACAATAATTTATATGTATGGTTTTTGCATCCATATTTGCTCCTTGGTTTCATTAAATGATATTTATTATAACTTACTGACATTCTAAAACACATTTATATCGCTTAAGCTTTTATTTCTAAATGATTTATGGCTATAATTAATTATTTAACCTATACCCATAAAAGAGTGAGTATCAGAAAAGTTATGAGCATACTCTTGGATGACAGTTTCTAATATATTAATAAGTTTTATTTGTTTGAATTTAGACAACATAGAAAATATATACTTAATGGTATCTTTACTCGTTTATATCTAAAATACTGCATCACTAAGTTTACATCATGAATACTTGAAAATATTCATTGTAAATTATTGTCTAAATCAATGACTAGAATCGGAATAAATTAAGTGTGAATTTTATATCAGTTGCTCAGCTGTGTCCTCTAACCCTAAAACTTTAGAAAAGTCTATGCATCATCAACATCATCATGATCATCATCACCATCGTTGTCGTCATCATTATCATTGTCATTCTACATCCACTTTCCATGCTGGCATGGGTTCGATGGATCATCATGGTCCAAGTTCTTTCTTATGAAGAGGGTGAGTTGGGAGTGCAATACTCTCATAGACTGGTTCTCCTGCTTATCATTTGAGTTGGTTTCTTATTTCTTTACTTCTTTATTGCCCACAAGGGGCTAAACATAGAGGGGAAAAACAAGGACAGACAAAGGGATTGTCGAATACATTGACCCCAGTGCATAACTGGGACTTAATTTATCGACCCCGAAAGGATGAAAGGCAAAGTTGGCCATGGTGGAATTTGGACTCAGAACATAAAGTCAGACGAAATACTGTTAAGTATTTCGCTCAGTGTGCTAACATTTCTGCTAGCTCACCACCTTTGGCTTGCTTTCTGAGACTGGATTCCCATCTCATTGCCAACAACTTCCCAGAGTATACTGGGTACAATTTTCTTGTGGCTCCAAGGCATGATTAGATTATTCTCACAATCCTTCACTTTCTCTGTTTAGGAGAGAGAACAATGAAAGCAGAGAGGCCAGAATGGGTCGGTGGAAGAAGCATGAGTGTATCTGTAGAGCAGCATTTCTCAACCGGGGTCCCCTGGAACCCTAGGGTTTCCTCAAAAAGTTCCTAGGGGTTCCACAAGAAAGAGTGAAATAAGCTAGTGCTAATTTCTTGATCATAACATTACTATTCATGCACAACATATTGTAATATAGACATCATCTTATCTCACTATTATGTTATCAAAAAAAATATAACAACCACTGCGGATATATTTAGTGATGTCTGTAATTTATGGACACCTTATATATATATATATATATATATATCATCATCATCATCATCATCATCATCGTTTAACGTCCATTTTCTGTGCTGGCATGGGTTGGACGGTTCGACTGGGGTCTGGGAAGCCAGGGGCTGCACCAGGCTCCAGTCTGATCTGGCAGTGATTCTACAGCTGGATGCCCTTCCTAACGCCAACCACTCCACGAGTGTAGTGGGTGCTTTTTACGTGCCACCTGCACAGGTGCCAGGGGAGTCTGGCATCGGCCACGATCGGTTGGTGCTTTTAATGTGCCACCGGCACGGAAGCCAGCCAAGGCGGCGCTGGCATCGACCACATTCGGATGGTGCTTTTTATGTGCCACTGGCACAGAAGCCAGTCGAGGCGGCACTGGCATCGGCCACGTTCGGATGGTACTTTTGGTTCTCATTTTGTTAAATAAGTCAACATTCTAATATCCTAAAGCTGATAAACCAACTAAATTGTTTCTCCATTTTCTTATTTGTAATTATATATATACACATAAAGTGTGCATATTTTCCTTTTTTTAGTTTCTTATATATACACACACATCATATATATTATATATAATATTTACCATGTGAAGTACGATAAAAAAATATGAGTAAGATGTGGTGTATAACTGCATTTGGGCAGGGGTTCCTTGAGACATGTATTTATTTTAAGGGTTACGCAAGGGTAAAAAGGTTGAGAAACACTGCTGTAGACTATTAAGTAACAAAAAATATGTACTTTTGCTCAGGTGAATGAGGAGGAGAATAGGAGAGAGGGCAGTGTTGGTAGAAAGGCCAGAATAGGTGAGTGAAAGGAACAAGAGTACAATGAAATAATGTTATTGAGATGGAAAGTGGGGAGAGTGTGATGGACAAACAAGAGTAAGTGATGAGTGACGATAGCAGTGGCCCAAAAGAGAGAGAGAGAGAGTGGTGGTTTGCAGTAGAGAAAGGGTGAACATATAGTGCATTAAGTATAAATTGATTCAAAGCAGAAGGCAGAGTTTGGTATTTATAATATGCATAGCAAAACTGCAAACCAAATTTATTTTCTGCACAAAAAATTAAATCTTTTGATGTATGAGAAAATTATTGTGATGTAGTTGAGGCAATCACAGAACCTTCTAACACTTGCTCGACCTGCTAGAAATAGCAGCCAAATCTTTCTCAAAAACATCAACTACCATTACATTGAGTAGACCTAAATACACTTAAAGATATGGATTAATCCCACAATTCGTATGACCATAAGACTGCAGGAGGCTGATTGAGGTGGAATTAAACAGTAACAGCTTAAATATTATAAATTTTCTGTGAAAACTTTACCACTGCAAAATAAACAGCTCTCTTACTCTCTTTTTACTCTTTTACTTGTTTCAATCATCTGACTATGGCCATGCTGGAGCACCACCTTTAGTCAAGCAAATCAACCCCAGGACTTATTCTTTGTAAGCCTAGTATTTATTCTATCGGTCTCTTTTGCCGAATCGCTAGGTGACGGGGATGTAAACACACCAGCATCGGTTGTCAAGTGATGTTGGGGTGACAGACACACAAATATATACATGCACACACATATATATATATATATATATATATATATATATATATATATATATATATACACACACACATATATATGGCAGGCTTCTTTCAGTTTCCATCTATCAAATCCACTCACAAGACTTTGGTCGGCCGGAAACTATAGAAGACACTTGCCCAAGGAATATGGGTAGAACACACAGGTCGGGGCAGCGGAGAGCAATAATACAGTGGCACAGGGTCAAGAGGACAGGATTGGGGAGTGGGAGGTAATCAAAGTACACGAAGAGGAAATGTGAGGAAGAGAAGATATGTAGAGACATGGTTTGGTTTGTTGTAGTAGAGTGTATGAGAAGTTTTCTTGTTAAGTGTGGGTGGGACACACAGCACTTTTAGAACTCAGTTTCACTGACGTGGGTCTTCCCAAGAACTTCATATTGTCAGACATCTTGGTCCATTGTCATTTCTTCTGTGAGGCCCAAATTCTTGAGATCGGTCCTTACCACTTCATCCCACATCTTTCTGGGTCTCCTTCTTTCAGTGATCAGCATTTCTTTATGCATCTGTACTCATTCATACGCATCACTGTTGCTTCAATTATCAGTGCAACAGAAGAAACCTTTTCGATACGAACATGCAAAGCTTTTTTCTCTATTTGATTCCAGTAAACTTTCACTATCAAAGGTATATCTTTATCAATCGACTCCTTGCAGATAAGAGGATAAAAAATATCTATGTATATCTCACTTAAAATACTAAAAAAATATACGACATTCCACTTCACTCTTTGAGTATATCTGGAGTTGAAGGGATAATTATATCAGCATTTATAAAATCGACTTCCTGTATACGGCACAGACATTATATATATTAATTTTAGGGAGTGCGATTTCTTTCACCTGGCGAAGTACAATATTCTGTTACAACTGATTGCAATTCAGGATGCAAGATCAAAATTGAGTAATTCTTGAAAATAAATCGATAACTACTTATTGAGAAATTGCAAACTACCAACTGACTAGAATATCTTATTTTCTAGATAGGAGATATGCCACATTCTGAAATATGACTATATATTTCATAGAAGGAAAAAAAAAATTATTTATTTATCGAAATTAAAATTTCACCATCAAATATACTTCAAATTCTTTTGTATATTTTATACACATTGCACCGAAGAGAGAGAGAGAGCAATATCAAGGTTTTTATTGCGTGTATAGAATGAAAACAACGGGTGTTCCACGCATAGCACTAAAATTATTTATGGGATGCATTTCATAAATTTTTTTCTGACAACCGATAAAATGTCAATCTATTGTAGTCTATCATATTTTAACATTTCTGAGAAAAATTTTTGTTTCTTTTATTATCACTCTGTTACCTAATCTCAGTCGCCTGAACAATTGGAAACATGAAATTCAGATTTACAATTCAAGAACTTTTAGGTTCCACTAAAATGTGTGTGTGTGTGTGAGTGCGTTTTTATACGTATATACTCTGATTGTGTGTGTACATACTTATGTACATAAACATACATATTAGTGTAAAGCCTTGTTTCGTATATTGTACAGCTGTATGTATGCTTGAGGAAACCATAAAACTCCTCAATGAGAAATCCTTACACTCACTGTACGATTCTACCTATATTATATCACTTTGCACATGAGTAAAACTTTGGTCATATTTTCTAACACATTTTAAAATTCATAACAATCTTCTACTACTACTACTACTACTTTCATCAGTGTTATTAAATATGTGACATGACAGAAATATCTTTCTCCCTCCGCACGATCATTGTTCGCTTTTCTGTTTGGTGGTCTTTTCATTTCATATTAATTTCTCATAAGCAATTAACTACAAATTATTTTGTGCTATCTATTGATTATTTTGTTTTCAAAAATAGGACACATATACATGGAAACTATTGTTCGCTATCGAGAGATGAACAATCAGTAAAACATGCTTCAAACTTGCTAGAAACACAAATGCATTTCAAAGAATATTACTATTGTCTATCTTCTTAATGTCAATTACTGTATATTCTTACTGTAACATGTATTATCACTATGATAGAAAAATATAAATGTATGTGGGTTTAGTATAGTGTTTTGCATTAGGTAAGAATAGAGTCAGCATTGAATGGTCACGTCTGATTATCACACGTTAAGTAAGGTATGAGCTGGCAGACACGTTAGCGTGCCGGGCGGAATGCTTAGCGGTATTTCGTCTGTCGTTACGTTCTGAGTTCAAATTCCGCCGAGGTCGACTTTGCCTTACATCCGTTCGGGGTCGATAAATAAAAGTACCAGTTTCGCACTGGGGTCGATGTAATCGACTTAATCCGTTTGTCTGTCCTTGTTTGTCCTCTCTATGTTTAGCCCCTTGTGGGCAATAAAGAAATATATATATTAGTGTGTGTGTATGTGGCATGCACACATGTGGCCGTGTGTGTATCACACCACACAACATTACACATCACATCACAACACACCACCCACGCACCCAACCATACATTTTCACACCTACACATACATACACGCACACGTCCAGACCACCAGCCCTCTTTCACACGCACGCACCTTCATGTTGGGGGTCATCTTTACTTTGTTATCTCCCCTACTTTCCCACTCGTGTGTGACTTTTCTCTCGCGATTCAGTGCCATGATAGATCGTTAGCCACTGCACACATTTTTTTCTCTCCTTGTTTTTTTCTGTGTCCCTTTCTGTAGAAGATTGTAGGCTCGAAACGTAAAAGACTTTCTCTATTCCTGAGCGTTATACTAATACATCTGTTTGTTTTGTACACCACCTGTCTTCGTCCTTTTGTTTTTTCGTAAACTCTCCCTATAATAAATTTCCATTAGTTTCGAAAATTAGTATTCATGTGAAGTTACTCTTTTACTTGTTTCAGTCATTTGACTGCGGCCATGCTGGAGCACCGCCTTTAATCGAGCAACTTGTCCCCGGGACTTATTCTTTTGTAAGCCCAGTACTTATTCTATAGGTCTCTTTTGCCGAACCGCTAAGTAACGGGGACATAAACACACCAGCATCGGTTGTCAAGCAATGCTAGGGGGACAAACACAGACACACAAACACACACACGCATATATATACATATATACGACGGGATTCTTTCAGTTTCCGTCTACCAAATCCACCCACAAGGCTTTGGTCGGCCCGAGGCTATAGTAGAAGACACTTGCCCAAGGTGCCACGCAGTGGGACTGAATCCGGAACCATGTGGTTGGTAAACAAGCTACTTACCACACAGCCACTCCTTCGACAGACACGTGTATTCATAAAGTAGTTCTCGCATAGTTCCACCGTGGCATTATATGACAAAGCTGAACGTTAATTTTTAAATTACAGTTACAGTCCATCCATCGAGCTTTCACACAGTTTCCATCAACCCATTTTCACCCATGGGGCATATGTATATTTCTAGACTTTAGCAAAGGAAGCCTTCAGAAGCTATCAGTTTATGAGATCGGACCAAGAACTTCGTGATTGTGATTGGAATTGCCTAACCATTCAAGGGATTTCTTAAGCATGCTATATCTACACACACACACTATATACAAAAACTGTGCATAGGGAAGAACTACTTCTGCTGGCCATTTAAAACTATTGGATATATACCAGGAGGTACCTAAAAGTAACCGGAAACGTTCTCTGTGGGACAAACCCGTTGTAGTTCAGGCTTCCACCTCTAGATGTTACTTGATGTGAAGTTTACAACTAGTTTCCACGCTTTAGGAATGGTTACTTGTTGCTTGGTGACCAACCACGTTCAGGACGACCATCGATCTCCCCGAAAAAATGAAAACATCATGAAAATTCATGAACTGTTCTTGGAGGACCTTCACCGAAAAATTGACGTAAACGTTGATATGACTGGAGCATCCTGGAACTCCTGCCAACGAATTTTGAGCGAAGAATTGCGAATGAAAAGCATTGCAGCAAAATTTGTGCGACGCTTGCTCGTGGAAGATCAAAAGTAGTCACGACAGAATGCATGTTGTGAACAGAAAGAACAGCTGGAAGTTGATCCGGGATTTTTTTCGAAGGTCATCATTGGTGATGAAAGACGGTGCTACGGAATTTGAAGATGAAGAAAAGGTGAAGAAAAGAACGACAGAAGCGTTAAAAGACATCACTTCGCAAGAGTTCCTGCATTGCTTCGAACTGTGGAAAACCCACCTGGACCGATGCATTGCTTCAAATGGATAACTATGTAAAACTAAGTGAATAAAATAATATTGCAAATTTCTGGTTTCTTTTGGGTACCCCTCGTATATAGATATGTATGCATATATGTACATATGCACGTGTATGCATACATATATATATATATATATATAAATTTTGTATATATTTATTATTTTTTTTGCAAAAAACAATGTAATTTTCTTTTTTCCCCCGCCTCACATTTAAAAAAATATTTTTCTCTTTACAATTCTTGAAAAGTCACATTTTGACGAAAACCGATTTGAATTAATATATATATATTTTATCAATTTTTCAAAAACGTTTTCCATACACCCATTTTCACAAAAATTTTCTTTCAATTTAGCATTCTGCCTTTTTACAATTTTTCCTTGTTTATCATTTCTCCACGTGCGGCCAACACAACCCCACCATTTATTGTTCTATATATATATATATAATATATATATATATATGCGTGTGTTTTTATTGGCTAAACTGGCAATATGGCCATCCCTTCACACGATTTCATATCAAGAATCTTGCAAAACGAATATACGTAATAGGATAAATTGTTTAATTAATAAGATGAGTTAAGATTAGATTCTTTAGTAAATAAACTAAACCTTATTTATAAAGTATGAAAACTCAGTCGTGTTTTTTTTCTAGATAACGTTATAATTATGATTATATACGACCCGTTATTACTGGAAAGTAGCACTTAGTCATACTAAAATATATAATATTAATTGGTTAATTTACGATACTTTAGATTTTTAATTAAATTGTTAGCCGTACATAACACAATTGTAATTGAAATTTTTAAACTTAAATTTTGAAATTTAGTTTAAATGTAACGTCAAATATTTAAGTATTATAATATTAATAATAGATATTGAATAATATAAAATGTAACTCTTATGTATCCAAAAATATTCTAATTGAGAACCTAAAGAAGTAACTTAGATTGGTTGTTTGCGATAATTCATAGATTGAATAAAATAAACAATGATAACCTTATTTGAAAGATGTAGCTATGTCTAATTTTCGCCGTGGAAAGAAAAGATAAGTTAACATTCGTTTTATTTTCGTCTCTATTTTTATTTCATCATTATTATTTCATTTTTTATTTCGTATTTGTTTATTCGCAATTCTTTATTCATAACTTTTATTCGTAATTTTACTCATATTTTTTTCTCTTTAAATTTTTTTCCTTAAATGTTTATTCCTTGAATTTTTATTCCTTAAATTTTTACTCCTTAAATTTTTAATATTCAGTTATTTTTATTTATTATTTGTATTTCTATTCATTTGCATATGTTAAGTAAGATTATATTGAAGATATAGAGTATCATGGAGGTATATAAGACGGAGGGGTGATGTTGAGGAATCCAGACCTGAAGATTGGGAGTATGTCGACCCGATTAAGTATTGAAACTAGATACTTCGTATCTAATCAATACCGACGTACTTTCATGAAACGTGTAGGTTTTTAAACAGAAAATATGGGATTCAGAATAGATATAGTTAGTATAAGATTTTATATTTAACATTTAATGGAGTGGTCGGGTATAAAGTCTTTGTTTTGATTTGAGTTGAAGGTGGTTGTCTCTAAAACTACTTTTATATGTATATAGTATGTGTTATAAACGATGAACATACCTTTGTATAAAATATATGTACCTCTGTGTGCGTGTGTAACATAAGAAAATTGTGTGAAACAAGGGTAAAAATAAATGAGTCGTTACTGAATATCAGTGTGTTAAATAGAAAGGAGAAATTGTTTTCGGTTAATCACGTTTTTATTGGTAAAATGTTGCATTGGAAGCGACGGTTCATTGAAGAACAAACTAGTGTCAACAACTTCAGTTTATAATAGTTACTGAGTTGGCCGGCTTAAGTGGTTATGTATAGAAAGAGTAGCAGTGACTGACTAAATGCGAATGTACCCTGCCAGAGTGCGATTTTCAAGTCATTAGCAGTTTGTATCGCTGGTTGTTCAAGTTTGGTTGTTGAACAACTTAAATTTCACCCAACTTAACGCATGACTATATCTGATCTCTATTATCCAGTCTCTTTCTCTATCTCTCTCTTCAGCTTCTCCTCTCACAGTGTCTTGGCTGGTCCTATTTTAGTAAGTTCCCCCCTCTGAAAAATGGTTTTGCTCCATACTCTCATCTCCAAATTTACTAATTTATCCAAATTTTCTGACTTTACTAAAAACGTTATGGTTACGTAGAATGAAATCTCTTAGTTTTCTTTTTGTTTTCTGGTGTATTTACATTTAAATGTTTTTATATCTGAACTCAAATGTAAATATCAAATTAGGTTTACATCTCTCTCTCTCTCTCTTTGTTTTTTCTACTATAATAATGAACTATGAACGATGATGAATAAACTTTCCCTATTCTCCGCCTCCTTTTGCAAAATTACTTTAATTTAATGCAATGCAATGCTTAACCTACACTAGATTCCAGATCACGTTTTACAGATGACATCCAACTAGATCGACATAGCAGTTGTATACGATTGTTTAGAAATCTATGATTAAAAGGAAATTCAAAAGAAAGAAAACTTAATCAAATAAAGGTATAATGATAATATTCCTTTCACATCACAAACAAAATAAAAAAAAAAAATATATAGACTCCTGGTATGATGATTCTCTTCTTTGTTATAAAGATTACCAACCAATCAACTGAGAATTTACTTTGACGTGAAGTTTCGGATCTTTTCGTTTTGACCGGCAGTTTTTTAAAATAATTTCCACGTAACTAAACACTTTTAAACTTCGTATACTGTAGAATGTGTTTATAAAACATCTTTTTCTCTTGGCTTTATTGAGAAAATTCTATAGTTTGTAACATATTTGTTGTTTATTTTCTTCAATTTCTGCGATTTCAACCAATCAATGACGTCTATTGAGGTGAAAACATTCTATGCCGTATGAATATGTCCCTTGTTTAAGAAACAGATTGGGTTTATTTACATTTCTGAAGAAAAAAAAGATACCCTTCCCCCCACCCCTAACCCTAATTCTAACCCTAAAATAGATTGAAATGCAATAGATCGATACTAGGGTCATAATTATGGGTGACAATTTCATATGACACCGCTAGAAAAAACTGCCGTTCAAAACGAAAAGATCCGAAGTTACTATTACTAATTTTTCTGATGAAATCAGTCACATTTTTTTGTTTACCTCAAGGCAGTCTTTTTAAGAAATGGCATTGTACATGTCTCTAGCAAATGTACCATGCTATGATTTTTACCTTTCCTCTAGGGAGGTAAAACTGTGATGAAATTTTTACAGTAGCTACTATGCGAATCAATATATGAAATTATATTTAACTCGTTATTTGCAATCGATAGTCTGTAAATTATTATCTATGTTGCTCATGTATTTATTAAATTTATTTTAACACTTTATTTTTCCTTTTAAGTTACATACGTAGGAAATACGTACTGTATAATCAGGCTATATAATCTACATCTCACAAACAGTTTAATCTCTTAGCAATATTAAAGCAGGAAGAAAACACGGCAGTATGAAACTGGTGTGAGTTGCATGTGAATATTATCTAATTATTGTACCTTAAAATAAAATTACATATTCTAAAATGAATCTGCTATATATTTAGCATCTTCATCCAAGAAGGTCATTGTCTACATATAAAGGTTACTCCAATTGATGCACTTGTATTGCACATGATATGTTCTCTGCAAATAAGAAAATTGACCATTTGCTGGTTTCAGCTTGAAATGAGAAGCATTTGATTAATTTTCCTCAAACCTTTGGAAAAGGCATAAAGATATGCATAATTTCCTTTCATGAGATTGAAGCTTCCTTACTAATTATTCAGGTATTTCACAGAATTGCTTCTATTTGCTGTTCACAGCAGTTTTATGCTTTCAGCATATATAGCTTTTACATAGGTTTTGTTTTTGTGTGATGTTCCTTCGTATATATGTGTGTGTGTGTGATGCAAATGTTTTACAGAATAAAGTTGATTATTCTTTGTCTTAGTCAGTAAACATCAGTTCTGTACAGTTTAATGTGCTTTAAAGTCAATATATTTTATAACTGACTGTTGTCATGTTCTGCATTTAACTGCAATAGTTAGGTTTATAGTTTAATCCAGATAGGTTCTAATCAAGCAAACCAATTAAAAATATTCTAACAGAGGTAGTAATATCTTTTTGTTATTTGTTTTTTCAAACGTAATGTTTTTAGAACTAGGTGGGATCATTAGCATCATCATCATTTAATATCCTCCTTCCATGTGGGCATATGATGTGAGGGGGAAATAACTATTATTTCTGTCAGTTCAAGTAACTGTATAAAATAAAGTTAAGAAATCCTTCATCAACTGACAAAATTTTACTTGCATTTAAATGTGCAGTCTGCTAATATAAAATCTCTAAAAACATTTACTCTTTTACTTGTTTCAATCATTTGACTGTGGCTATGCTGGAGCACCGCCTTTTAGTCGAGCAAATCGACCCCAGGACTTATTCTTTGCAAGCCTAGTACTTATTCTATTGGTGTCTCTTGCCGAACCGCTAAGTTACGGAGACTAAACACACCAGCATCGGTTGTCAAGCGATGTTGGGGGACAAACACAGACACAGAAACACATACACACACACACACACATATATATATATATATATATATATATATATATATATATATATATATATATACATATTCAGTTTCTGTCTACCAAATCCACTCACAAGACTTTGGTCGGCCCGACGCTATAGTAGGAGACACTTGCCCAAGGTGCCACGCATTGAGACTGAACCCGGAACCATGTGGCTGGTAAGCAAGCTACTCACCACACAGCCACTCCTATCCTAATTAGTTTAAGCTTTAAGACTTTGGAACTACTTAAATTTACATACCTATGAATTTGTAAAGTTAAAAATTTTTTAAGTTTCCTTACAGGTTTTTGTGCAATACACCTGGAAATAAAATGGTATCCATCCCTGGTCTAGTGGCTTCCTTTTTAGCTTGTAACCTTGTAGCATTAATAGTTTTTTGTTTTCTGTTGTATAATTGACATTATCACAATACCTTTTCTTTTTGTATTATTTTAGATAAATTTATGTATTCTTTTAGATTTACCCATTATTCAGTGTTTGTTTTCAACGTTCCAATTCTTGATATTTCTACATCTTTATAGTATGTTTCTTCAGTTGTTTCTATGTGATATTTTTTTACTCTATAATTGAATCATTTATCAGCAGATATTCTTATCTATTTAGCATTTAACAATAATCTGGGTAGTTAGCCTTTATCTCAATGTCTGTATACAGTGATGTCTGGCAGTATTATGTCTTTGTCACTTCCTGGTGTACATAACTCTTATTTGCTGGAAGTTAAAAATAGCAAAATGTTATGATAGTAATATGGATGCAGAGGAAACACCTACCTTCTCTCTCTCTCTCTCTCTCTCTCTTTCTCTCTCTCTCTCTCTCTCTCTCTCTTTTTCTCTCTCTCTTTCTCTCTCTCTTCTCTCTCTCTTTCTCTCTCTCTCTCTCTCTCTCTCTCTCTCTCTCTCTTCTCTCTCTCTCTCGTCTTCCTCCCTTTCATGTGTGGTCCTGTTGATGCGCATTTTAGAATTGAATACTGTTTTTGGAGTGATATTTCTGACCGGGTAATCTACTAACTATTCTTCAATGAGGTGAATACAATCTTTCAAAATAGTTCTAATAGTAGAACCAGCTAAGGCGATGAGATGGCAGAATCATTAGCTTGTCAGGCAAAATGTTTAGCAGCATTTCATCCAACTTTACATTCTGAGTTCAAATTCCACCAAGGTTGACTTTGCCGTCATTCCTTTAGAGTCAACAGAATAAGTACCAGTTGAGCAATGGGGCCAATATGATTGACTTAATCCCTTCCCAAAAATTGCTGGCTTTTTGCCAAAATTTGAGACAAATGGTAAAACCAGCTACTTTTTGCCATGTTCTGCACACTTTTTGATTATTATATTATGTTGTAATCAACACCATTCCTTCTAGTAACTGGGTACTTTGGTTTCTTTGTGTTGATATTCCTGTTTGTGGCAGTTGTCCTGACCACCTGTTTTCTATAACAATTTTGTAATATTACCTTTTTTTCCCCGTATATATAGTCATCAATTTTGTTGAAAGATTTATTTTCAGGGATATCCAAAAAGAATGCATTTACTATTTTAACTTGACACAGTTAACTGACAATCATCAAAATTGTGAAGCTGATGTTATGTGGTGAACAAATTTTCAACAGAGCTCCAGTGAATGGTTTTGCTGGGCTATATTAGTATTTTGGTCTCTGATTTGTAATGGCAATATAGGAACTTTTTCTAGCTATATGATGTATTCTTTTCTAGTTTTTTAATTGTGAAGGTACTTTTCTCTTAACAGATGAATAAGAATAAAAATCCTTGTTTCTTTAGATCCATCTTTTTTTATATATTTCTCCATCTCCCTGGTGAAAGAAAATAATTTTTAATCATATTTATTATGTCATTTTTTTGTTAACTTGCTATTATTTTCTGTAATAACTTTTAAGAACTTTTCTCAGAAATGGTAACTACCAAATAATTAGAAAACTGAACTAAAAGCACTACAGTTACAGTAGTTTGTTTTGTTCCTTTCAGTCTGAACTCTGTCCAGGTAGACTTTGACTCCATCCACTAGATAAATGGCTGGAAATAAGTAATAAGCATCAGTTATAATACAGGTGGTTAATTAAATTTGATACAAGTCTCTCAAATAATATTTGGCCTTAAAGAACAAAATGAAACAACTACATTATATTATTTATAAAGTTATTTTCTTTTTCAGTTTTTATAATCACAGTTCACATTCTTTATAATATCATTTTCAATGACTGTTTTCAAAATATATAAATGTCATATAAACAGCACTGCTATGGCAAAAGCCACAACTTAATCTAAAGCACAGTTTAAGGTTTGAGTCTGTTACAAAAACTTTAAGTAAACCAATTGGATTACTTTTGTCTTTTATAAATAATTTTGCAGACAGAAGTTGAAAGTCAAACATCTCCACCAATTTGCCATTATATCCACTTTCTTCAGATTTCAAATCTATTAGTTTAATGATTCATTGATCTGACAACTTATTATGCTTCACTTAATTTTACAATTAGCATTTCTATTGATTAAAGACACAGCATATTGACTAGAAAATAATCTTGTTATTAGATTAATCATCTGGCTTTTTTCTCCCCCACTGACTATTGCTGTCAATATAACACTTAAATTAATATATCACCAGCATTGCATGATTTTTAAGATTTTTTTCTCTACCATCAATACTTTGGATCATAAAAATTTTTCAGAAACAGTCAAACATCTTTTTGATTATTCATATTATGAGTTAAATTATTTCCACATTTGTTTGTTTTATGTTCATTTGTCATTTTTACAAAAATATTTATTTGACATATCAATTTCCGGATTTGCTGGCATAGTGAAGAACTGGACCTATATTGTATAGACAGAGTACAGATTGTGTATAAATATATTTCAGTATATTTAATGCCACACTGTTTCTTGATTTGTTCAGATACAGTTGTTTAAATTTAATAAGGAAAAGTACTTTCTAATAAAGATAAGTGATTTCCAAATTTTTTGAGAGATTTTCCAATCTAAATGCAATTGAAATTTCTTCTTCATTAACCACTTTATTGCAAGATATATTGTTGGATTAGATATAGTCTAACTAACCATATTGTTAAAGCAATACCCTTATTTCATTAACACTGTGTGGGATAAGTACATCAGTGATATACTAAACCCTTTTAACCCTGAAAAAGATAAAAGTTAAAACCCATCAATAAAAGACTGTACAGCATGGTGTAAAACATTCAGTAAACTATATGGTGAAGGAAATTTGTCTGACATTCAACAGTTGAAACTACCTTAGCCATAACTTTTAAGCCAGCGTATTAAATTGCTTCAAGTTATAATTTATACAATATTAGTGAACATTATTATTGTACTCATGGAATAGTACAATGGTTAATAAATTACTGCTTGTGCAACTTAAGAAATAAATTAAACATTGGCTATATTAATGGCCCTTGATTATTCAATTTTCAAAAGAAAATGTTTTATTGAACAATGAGCTCAGCTCTTGTTTCTTGAACTAACAAACTGAAAAATTTAAGAAAGAATGGTTTCAAGGTGAAGCTATAACTTTTCTAAGAATGGCAATGATTGTTAACATTACTTAACTTTTTGATATTGTTTTATTTGTATTATCAAAATTGTTGAAAATTCCATTACGGAGCAGGTGTGAGATACAGGACTGAAAATAGATGTGTGGAAGACAAAATGATAGTTTATATATTTTACCTTGTTTCAATATTCCAAGATTTAAAACACTTTTATTAGAGAAAATGGAGTATGGAGCACATAACACGTCATTGAAACTATACAACCCTAATATAGTATAATTATGTTTATTCTACATTCAAGATAACGGCTTTTGTCCAACTTTCAAAATTAGACCAAAGTATTTTGATTTTCAGTGTGATTGCATGATGCATGCAATAAAGATAGTTTAAGATTTAATAAGAATAAAAGAAGAATTTGTTTTAAATATTTTGTTACATTTCAAACCCCAAAATAATGAACAAAGACAATTTCTAGGCAATGAGGTAAAGATGGTTCTGATAATAAAGGTGGTAATATGGAAATGACGTCCACGATGACGACGATGATGATGATGATGTTGCTGTTGTTGTTGTTGGTGGTAGTGGTGGTGGTGAGGAGGAGGAGGATCCTCGTTGTGTTTATGTCTGCTTTTCTATGCTAGCACAGGTTGCTCATATCATTACCAAGTCAGCTTATTCAAAGATATTGCCTTCTTAGAGAAGCTGGTGACCATATCTCCCTTGTACACTATTTTTTTTGTCATGGCTTCTTCAACTGAACATCCTTCCTAATACCAATCGCTTTACCAAATTTACTGAGTACATCTTATTGCGACAGCACAAGCATGACAGAGAGCATCTTGTGCCTGGCAAAACTAAAAGTCCTCCCTTTACTATCTTGTCCCCATTTATCTGCCAACCACCTTACTCAGTGTATTGGGTTCCTTTCATATGGCATCAGCCATCTTTATCTGCAACAAAATTGAAAGATCCTCTTTGCCCTATATTGTGCTTGTTTACCAAAAACTTTGCAGGATTTACTGGGTACATCTGATAGAGGCACCACACTAAAGATCTTATTGTATGTATGACTAAAGCTCTTATTGTATGTATGACTAAAGATCTTATTGTGTGTATGACTAAAGATCTTATTGTGTGTATGACTAAAAGGTACTTTCTACCCTACATTGCTTCAATTTATTTGTTCACCAGTAAGAGCACCCAAACGTTGTCTCACCCCTTGGAAGTAAAAGAGAGGGATGGAAGACATTTGGAGTGAAAGTATGACAGAAGTGAGGATAATTGAAGAGACCCAGAGTTATAAGAGTAAGAGAGAGAAAGTGAAAGAATATAGAGAGAAGAAATAGTTGTAAGCAATAAATCATGTGATGGAGTAATGTGAGAGAGAATAATGGATAGCAGAAAAGATGAGTGATGATACGAGAGTGGATGTTATGGGTTGTGATAGATAGATGTCAATAATGAGTGATAGAGAAGAAATAATTGAGGAGAGAGAGAGACAGAGTGATAGCTAGCAATAAAAAATGGGCGGAGATATAAAAGAAAAATACGTTGTGATTCATTGAGGCAAAAATTATGTCAAGTTAATTACGAGTTTAAATATTAGGTTTTGCAGAAGAATTACAAAGTAAATGACCGATGTAACTTATAACCAGTACTGAAAAAAAAAATTGATGTTCAGTATATATTGTTGGTGTTGCTGCTGTTGAGATGTTGTGGTTGATGAAGACGAGGAGAAGAAAAAGAGAAACCTAATAGTTGTTATCATGCAATAAATTACACTACTAATAACTGGACAAAATAGCGGAAAGTTGTTTTGCAGCCTTTTACTTTTATTTTATCAATGAAATAGACAACTAACTGAGGTAAAAATATCAGCAGCTGCAACACACTGTAATCAGATCTGCTTGTCTTGCTCTATAGTCTTATGATATCCATTTCATCAATTATCTGTCATGTCACTTGGTATTATCAAATATCTATTCATAATTAATTTCTACACATACTGTATTTAAACTCCTGCAAAACCCAAACCTGAAACTATAAGTCAACACACATTCTAACATTACTTTCTAAAAGAACATTACTGATGCAAAGGAAATTTCATACTATTCAATTACAAAGTTTAATTGATTAGGATTCAGAATACTTGGTACTGTAGAGGATTATAATTATAAGATATATTTGCTCCAAGAGATTATGACAAAAGTCGATGAGTCTTGTAACCTAATTGTGTTGAAGGGGACAGCACTGAAAGGTTCACATTTCTGTATCAAGGGCAAGTCAGAGTTTTGCTTGTAGGTTAACCAGGCAAAGAAGTGGGTTGCACTCATGACTTCTGGAGGTTGTCCAGGGTTGTGAGATTAACGATATTGATACCTACATGCAGACCAGTACCTGAAAGAAAAATGTGGTCCAAGAGAGTACAAGTATATACTCTCTTTTACTCTTTTACTTGTTTCAGTCATTTGACTGCGGCTATGCTGGAGCACCACCTTTAGTCGAGCAAATCGACCCCAGGACTTATTCTTTGTAAGCCCAATACTTATTCTATCGGTCTCTTTGGCCGAACCGCTAAGTGACGGGGACGTAAACACACCAGCATCGGTTGTCAAGCAATGCTAGGGGGACAAACACAGACACACAAACACACACACACACACACACACATATATATATATATATATATATATATATATATATATATATATATATATATATATATACGACAGGCTTCTTTCAGTTTCCGTCTACCAAATCCACTCACAAGGCATTGGCCAGCCCGGGGCTATAGCAGAAGACACTTGCCCAAGATGCCACGCAGTGGGAGTGAACACGGAACCATGTGGTTGGTTAGCAAGCTACTTACCACACAGCCAATCCGGGGCCTATGATCTGAATGTTTGCAAAAGAATGAATTCTGCTACAGGCACATAAGAACCAGGTGGTGGTGTGGAAACACATGGCATGTTAGACATTTCAACTTAGCACATCTCATTTTCCGTAAATGTCATATGGAAGGAATTGAAGTCAGTACTGCAAGCTAATTCTAAAGAGCTACCACTTACAGCAGTAACTTGTTCTATTTTTAGGTACCATTTGCATCTTGGGGTCTTTGAATGGCAATTCATGACCAATTATAGAATCAGAATTTAATGGATATAGCATAGTGTCAGTGACACAATAGATTTCGAAAATCCACATTCCAAATTCTAAAATAAACGTTTTGTAACCGTCTAAATTCTCTGATCTTTCAAACATCAGCTTGGTAACGTAAGCCACTTAGAATAAAAGTACTGTTTGTTTTTCCAATGTATTTTTGCTTGACTAAGAAAACATTGTATGTTAATATATTTGCTTCTCTGTCAGGAGAGCTAAAGCATGTTCAATAAGTAAGTTCTCAGTATATTATGCACACTATATGGTGTTGAACTGGTTTGAAATCACAATTTAGAATGTGGAGTTGATAGGTACTAGGACAGTAAAAACAAATTACAGTGACAGTACAAACATTTTGACGTTATTTATTACAGACAAAGTTTAAACTAATCATTTTCTTTGTTTTAATATATCTCCCTGCAGATTAAAAAAAAAAATGTGTGTGCTTTTTTTTTTATGTCTTTTGTCAAAACTACTTCAAAGAATAACAAACAAAAATTACTGTTAGTGACATGTAATAATTCAATTTTTGCAATAAGACGTGTGCATATATGCAAAGTATACATACATACATACCATACATACACATGCACTTACACATGTACGTGTATATAAATGCATACACAAAATGTTACATGGTTCTTTGATAAATAGCTGGCGTAAAAGCATAGATTTGACAATGGTATATTATGCAGAGTAAATAGTTTTGATTGAATTTTTCACTAGAAATGTTTCTGTGTTTTTTCTTGAAAAGTATACATAAGCTTTAGCTTAATCTATAATATAGTCTGTTAGAGAAAAAGCAACAGATGAGAGAAAATATTATAATAAAATAATTCAAATGGCTATCATTCTTATCTATTCTGTTTTTCTTATCTGTATTTGTACACTGCAGTTTTTTTTTTTTTGGTTTGTTTATTATGCTTATGTACTCTAACACTTTGTGTACATATCACGATTAATACATCACTAGATTTGACTTCCATACAATAAGTCTGCAGAAAGTTAAACTAGAAAGTATAAACAACAGGAAACCTGTAGTTAACATTTCCTTGTTTACGTTTATGCAGACTTATTTTACGGCAGTCAAATATAGTGATATATTATTAGTGATATGTATACATAGGTAAAACATTCTTCTGTTTGCCTTTTGAAGCAAATTTTGTCCAGTTGGTGCTTAGTTTAGTATTGGACACTGTCTGCATTTGAATTGTTATCTGGATATTGTAACTTTTGCTCTTTTTTACTCTCTTTTACTCGTTTCATTCATTTGACTGTGCCCATGCTGGAGCACCGCCTTCAGTCGAGCAAATCGACCCCAGGACTTATTCTTTGTGAGCCTAGTACTTATCCTATCAGTCACTTTTGCCGAACCGCTAAGTTACGGGGACTTAAACACACCAGCATTGGTTGTTAAGTGATGTTGGGCGGGGGAGACAAACACCGAGACACAAACACACACACACATATATGTATATATACATATACATGACAGGCTTCTTTCAGTTTCCATCTACCAAATCCACTCACAACGCTTTGGTCGGCCCGAGGCTATAGTAGAAGACACTTGTCCAAGGTGCCGCGCAGTGGGACTGAACCCGGAACCATGTGGTTGGTAAGCAAGTTACTTACCACACAGCCACTCCTATGCCACTCCTACATTTATTGAGTATTCTACCACACTACATCTTCAAGTTAGCTTTGTTACAATTCTTCAATAGTGTTTGTCATCTCAGAATCATCCACTTCTTGCCATGTTCTGTAACTTTTAGATTATTGTAAAATACTATGAGTGATGTAATCTCTTCGCTAACAACTCAGTGTTAAGATTTATTTCTGCTATATACCTCATAATAAATTTTCATTGTCTCCGGCTCTTCATTTACTTGCTGTAAGCATTAAGTAGATACAGTGTTTTCTACAAGAATAAGAAAATTAAATTACAAATGAGAAATGTGAATAATCTCAACCAAACCATCTAGAGGGTTATACATTGGAGCTTTTTTGCAGTTAGTATTTGTGATGTATTGTGCAGTTTCCTAGAAATCCCACTTAAAATGTTCAATAAAACTATATCTGCAATGACATGGCATATATCTTGGCATAAACAATTTAAAGAATATTTGTGAACAGCAATATACATTTATTATAATAATTGCTAATAAGTGAACTTGCACCTGAACTTTCTGTCTATATTTACCTCTAATCCCTTCTTATTCTCACCTTCCAGATCTTTTCCTAATCATTATGGTTTATACTAACATATCAGAAGTGCATTCTCTATAAATTACAACCTGCCAGTATTTCCCTTCTGTTCATTGTACTGCAATTCAAATTAGTCATCAACTACATCACACAAAGGTTCTAATTTCCACCTCCAGGCATCACCTAACCTCTTTATTTAGCTCAACATGTGTGATAAGCTGTTGTGTCTGGGGAGAGTCATTTTCTTTTTGTGCCTTATAATTTAACATACACACATACAGGTAAAATTTCCACTTATTTCTTATTTTTATTTTCCTAAAGTTTTCATTGTGTCTTGCAACCTTTTCAAGACTATTCTACAGAATATCAAGCAGGCCTTTGGTAAGGGTTTTGTTGACATCAGAACTGTTCAGAGATGATAGCCTTGAAAATAAACCAAGGGCTAGGCCAAAATCAGTAATTCGGCATGATGGATTAAATGCTTTGGTTGAACGAAATCCAAGAACAAAGGTTCAAAAACTTTCATCAGAACTCCAAACATCTCGCATAACTGTTTTTGGACACCTGTAAAAACTTGGGAAAGTCAAGAAAACAGATAGGTTTGTTCCACATCAGCTGAACTAGATTTTTAAAAAAACAGACGCCTCGAAGTGTACTCCTTATTGCTTTGTCGGCTGGAAAAAGACCACTTTTGCATCAAATCATTACCTGTGATCAGAAATAGATACTCTTTGACAATAGCAGGAGAACAGGACAGTAATTAGATACAGAAACACCCAAACCCACCATTGCACCCTAAGAAGTTAATGGTCACTGTATGGTGGTCTGTGAAGAGTGAGTTATTCATTATTCATTTTTGCAATAAGGAAAAATGGTAACAGCAAAATCGTATTGACAGAAAATTTATTGCATGCATGAGACTTTGTAAATGAAGCAACCCAGACTAGTGAATAGAGATGGCCCAATTTTGCTCCACAATAATGCATGTCCTCACACTCCTCAAGGTATGGTACAAAAGTTACAAAGCCTGAATTATGGGATTTTGCAACATCCTCCTTATTTCCCTGATATCTCTCCTACTCATCATTACTTATTTAAGCATTTTGAGCTTTTCATAAGCAATAAAACATTCTTAAATAGAGAAGAGGTAACTGAAGCATTCAGACAGTTTATCACAGCAAAATATGAATTTTTTTTTAAAGATGGAATATATGACATAGAGAAAGATTGGGTAAACGTCATAAATGAACATGGATCATATTTTGATTAAATAAATCAATTCCCTAACACTTCTGAAACATTTTATTGTTACCTTTCAAATATGACATTTCATGAGAAACAACCTAATATATTCTATCAAGTTGCACACTCCACCTATACTCAGGACTCACTACATTTGCCTCTACCCATCATCTCAAACCATCTGGTACTCTCCTCCCACTCTCTTTTCCCCTTCATGATCCACTGTCTATATACTCCAGCACATCATCACCACCATCTCATTTTCTTCTGAGCTATTCCTCCCCATCCTTATATAACACAGAGTAGCCATGTGTCTCCTCTATAGCAAGGGACCCAGCATATGACACCCTTTCATATTTTAACCTCCCGAAACCACCTCCTCATCTCAAATACTCCTCCCACCCACTTCCACCACTACTTAATCAAGGGCACTGTTTTCCTTTTCTTTTCCTGTCTGGCAAGTTACTAGGCAACCTCACGAGTGCTGGCGACATGAAAAAAGGGCCCAATACACATTGTAAATTGGTTGGCTTTAGGAAGGGCACCCAACTGTAGAATTCATGACAAAGCTGATGTTGGAGCTGACGCAGCCCTGCAGCTTCTCAGATCTTGTCAAACCATCCAACCAATACCAGTACAGAAAACAGACATTAAATGTTGATGATGATAATGATGATGATGATGGTGATGATGCCCTTTGTGTTTCCATCATGTAAAATCATATAGGAAAGTGGAAATAATTTCTTTCGTAAAAAAAGGTATAATACAGTGTTAAGGCAGGTATGAAATTGTAAAATAATACTTTTTTTTTTTTTACTAATGTGTATTCTCTTAACTTTATTTCATCATTTTATTTTATATTGCAAATTGCGAACATCAGCATCGTTGGTTATAAGTTTCCAATTGCTGGTTCACTGAATCTAGTTTCTGATTGCAAGAACGATAACGGGAAGCCAGTAACGGTGTATCTCTGCGGATTTAATTCTTAAAGCAATATGCTTTTCAGGTTTGTTCCCTGGTATTTTAAAATCTTTTGCCAATATATGTCTGCAAAAAGATACATACAGGCTCAAGCACGCACACACACACATGCATATATACACTCACTCATACGCATGCACACACACACACTCATACACATGCACACACACACACACACACACTCATACACACTCTCTCATGCACACATACAAACTCATGCGCATACATAGACATAGTAGTGGTTACATAGTCAATGAGTATCCAACATGTGGTTGCTGCTCACTAAACACAAACACGCACATACACACATACACACGTACGTACACACATACATGCATACACACATGCATACATACACACATACATACACACACACATACATACATACAAACATACATACGCACATACATACACATATACATACACATGCATGCACACACATACATACATACATGCATGCATTCATGCATACACACATACATGCATACATACATGCATACACACATACATACACACATGAATGCACACACACACATACATACATGCATACATACATGCATGCATTCATGCATACATATATGCATACATGCATACATGCATGCATACATACATACACACATGCATACACACATACACACATACATACACACATGCATGCACACACATGCATGCATGCATTCATACATACATATATGTATACATGCATACACACATGCATGCATGCATGCATACACATACACATGCTTACAAACACACATACACACACACATGCATACACACATACATATTTGCACTAAGTGCAAGAATGGGTTTGTGGTTAGAAAGTTCACTTAGCAAATATGTGGTTGCTTCACTTTATGGCACTTTAGCAAAAGCCTTCTCTAGCCTTGTGAGTGAAATTGGTAGACTGAAGCTGTGCAAATTCCCACCATGGATGTGTGCACATATGTGTGCATACATGCATGTGTATAAGTTTATATATGTCAGTCTCTATATCACTATATCTATATTATTGATACTGCTATAAAAAAAAAATGGGATCTTTTCCCTTTGAACGGCAGATCGAGAAATTAATTTTTTGTAAATTAAACACTTTCAAACTTCGGACGTTGGTAGAATGTGTCATATAACACATCTTTTACTCTTAGTGTTTTTGAGAAAAGTTTATATTTACGAAGTTATTTCATGTTAAAGTAGTCGTATTTCGGTAACTTCAACCAATCAATGACGTGTATTCAGCTGAATAAAATTACTACCGTTGTTTGTCAACAACAACTATCGGCGGTGTATTTTTCATTTGTCACTGTTATTTATGATATCGTTTGTGCATTTGTACTGGCTTTAGCTTTAAGATTTTAGGGTTAGGGTTTTAGGATTGGTTTTAGGGTTAGAGTTATGGAAAAAAAGAAAAATGAAGAAATTGGAGGTGTAGGGGGCAAAAAAGTCTTTCCGAAAATAGTAGCTGAAAAAAAGACTAAAAGCAGTAGAAATGCATGAACGATTATGGTGGTGCCATGAAGTAAACATGCTTCAGATACACTCGTTTATTCATACAAACGTAACTGAGATGAAATATGTCATAAACAACAGTGACAAACGAAATATACACCGCCGGAAGTTGTTTTTGATAAACAATGGCAGTAATTTTATTGAACTGAATACATGTCATTGATTGGCTGAAAATGCTGGTGTGTTTACATCCCCGTAATTTAGCGGTTCGGCGAAACAGACCGATAGAATAAGTACTAGGCTTACAAAAAATAAGTCCTGGGATCGATTTGCTCAACTAAAGGGAGTGCTCCAGCATGGCCACAGCCAAATTTAACACAAAATAACTTCGTAAATATAAACTTTTCTCAAAAACGCTAAGAGTAAAAGATGTTTTATATGACACATTCTACCAGTATACGAAGTTTGAAAGTGTTTAGTTACAAAAAATTATTTTCCAAATCTGCCGGTCAAAAGGAAAAGATCCAAAAAATGTTGTCTGCACTTGTCACATTACATAGCAGTTTGACAAATAGGGTCCCTGAAATAAATACCAGCGTTACAAAAGACAAATAATTATAAGGGTCAATAAGACTGATTAAACCCATGAAACCAGTGTCACTTCATTGTTGCTGCCCAATAACTGAAACAAATAAAACAATACTTAAAATAACTAATAGTACATACAGACCGTCATCGTTGCGAAGTGCTGCTGCCCCGAATCGCACGGCCAACGACGACACGCGGAGGGAGCCCGACAAGCAGAAGCACAGAGGAAGAGGAACAACAATGACAGCGAGGCCGCACACCCGCGGACGCTGACGCCGACGATGACTAAGAGCACGCCCGCTGATCGCTCCGGCGCCGCGCAACTCGTCTCGCATATACTCATCCAGTCCGCGTCTCCTCCATCCGAGCAACCGCCGCCCTCCATCGTTGCCGTCGCTGCTGCCGCCGTCTCGTCGTTCGGTGTTTGCTCTGTGGGATGTTGATGATGAATAAAGTCTCATACAGTTTCCACCTAGTAAACTCTACTCACAAGGTATTGGTTAACCCAAACCTATGATGGAAGATCAAAGATGCAAGAAAATCTTGTTCAAGTATGGAAGCATAAAAGTGCTAGTATTTGTACATTGTTTCTTTCCTGACCTTTATATTGCTTCATTTCTTCTATATCTAGGTATAGGAGTGGCTGTGTGGTAAGTAGTTTGCTTACCAACCACATGGTTCCAGGTTCAGTCCCACTGCATGGCACCTTGGGCAAGTGTCTTCTACTATAGCCTCAGGCCGACCAAAGCCTTGTGAGCGGATTTGGTAGATGGAAACTAAAAGAAGCCCGTCGTATGTGTGTGTCCCCCAACATTGCTTGACAACCGATGCTGGTGTGTTTACGTCCCTGTAACTTACCGGTTCGGCAAAAGAGACCAATAGAATAAGTACTTACAAAGAATAAGTCCTGGGGTCGATTTGCTCAACTAAAGGCGGTGCTCCAGCATGGCCACATTCAAATGACTGAAACAAGTAAAGAGAGCATCTCTCAGTTAAAGTTTCATAGCTCTGTACATTTCACTTGGTGGAATCTCTGTCTTTTGTCATGTAAGCTGTTAAAAGTAAGTATTTTAGCTCTAGTTTTATCACATTGTTTTGTTAGTTTGAATAGAAGTAAGTCAATGTCTGAAGTTAGAGATTAGGAACACTGTGGTGTTGTTTTTGTTTTTGCTGAGTCTGAAGGAAGGAGCAGCAACAATGAGAATTACAGGTCTTCTGAAAGTGTTAAAAACATGAAGCTATTAACCCTTTCATTACCATATTTCTGTTGAGATGCTCTGTGTTTCTTTCAATTAATTTTAGATATAACAAAGAAATTAGTAAAATAACTTAGTTATCATTCAACTAGTGTTAGGAGCACAAATTGTGACTAAGGTTTGGTGGAAGATTTCAATTTAGAACTTTTGAAAACAAGACATTTATGCTACAGAGCCAGAGGCAGTTTCAGGCGGGTTGGTATCAAAAGGGTTCATGTTCCCTCAAAATGGAAAGAAGCCAACTCCTTGAGAAAAGACATGAACAGGAAGGTGCACAGGTTAAACACACCAAAGGCATTGAGAGATTGAGGAACAAGTCAGCCATGGGTACTTGACTGATTGACGTACAAGACCAAAGATCTACCTTGTAGTATAAAACCAGATATTATGTTTCTTCTGGAGTAACTTTAAAGAGTTAGTTGTAATTGTTAATCTTTCTGATAATCATTAATTCACATTAGAGATCTGAACTCTAGACATTAAGTACCATTTACATCAATAATAAAATATTTCCGCTACTAAATATTAATAAGCTGTCCTGTTCTATTTGGCTTTGCTTTTCCCCCTCATTTTGTCTAGCTAATGATTTCAGTTGCTGGTTAATCTATTTTTTTTGTTTTTTTCCAATCGGCAATACTATGGAAGAACATTTGGTTTCTGGAACTTTCCTTATTTGATGCTTTCTGATACTGACAATGTTTTCAGCTCTAGAAATATCATTAGGAGAATGTTCTGTTCTTTCAATGGCAGAATAGCATAAAAGAAATATAAAAGAACAAAAGAACTTGTATTAATCTGTGTCAAGGTGATAATATTTTTTTTTCTTTCACATGCATTGAAGTAATGTTAAGATAAAGAAAACATATTTAAAATGAAGAAAAATCTCTTTAGTGCATTACAAGAAAAAAGAAAAGAGAAAATGAAAAAAAAACCCAGAAAAATATTATTTTTGCTTATCTGTTGAAGTGCTGAAATGTAGAAGGCAGACATCTAAATAAGGCAAAGAAAACATCTCAAATAAAAGAATAGAATAAAAAGGAAAAAAATTTAAATAAAAATTCAATGAACTTTATAAAGATAAAAAAATTATTATAATATATGTGTATGTATGTGTGCAAGAGTGTAGATACATGTGTGTTACATATATGTGTATGTGTGTGCTTAGGTTTGAATGTATGTATATGTGTGTGTGTATGTGTGTGTATATATATATATATATATATATATGTGTATGTGTGTGGGTGAAACCACTTGCAGAAAGCAGTACAAAACAGACCTGAAGGAATTGAAGCAATGTAAAAGAAACAAAAACAAAATGGAAACCAGACAATTTATGAAACATTTTTATATACTTTCTATCCGCATTCATTTTTCGTTGAATATTTTTCTTAGTTTTTTATGATATTTATCTTTTTTTCTACACCCCCACCTCATACCGTTTTCCTGTTTACACACTTGTTTTCAAAGGGAAGCAAAGTACCAAGTATCAAGTGAGCTTGTGTTGCTTCTCCACAATTCTTTATCTGTCATCTTTTACCATTTTTTTCTTTCTTTCATGTCTTTCAATGAATTGGCATTAAGTGAAGCAAATCAAAACAGTGTTTTTGCTAAATAAGAATGTCTTTTACTCATTTTCACCTTGTCCGTTTTACTTTTACATAGTTCAAAATTTTTCATTATTCATATTTTGTTTTTATATATATATGTATATATATATATGTGTATATATATATATATGTATATATACATATGTGTTTGTGTGTGTGTGTGTGTATATGTATATATATATGTATGTGTATATATATATGTGTGTGTATATGTATATATATGTATATATATGTATTTATATATCATAGATAAATAGATAGATAGGTAGCTAGATTAGATAGATAGATAGCAAGATAGATTAGACAGATAGCAAAATAGATAGGTAGGTAGGTAGATATATAGGCAGCTAGATAGATAGCAAGATAGGTAGGTAGGTAGATAGCAAGATAGATAGGCAGATAGATAGATAGCAAAATAGATAGGTAGGTAGATAGATAGATAGATAGTAAGATAGATAGGTAGGTAGGTAGATTAGATAGATAGCAAAATAGATAGGTAGGTAGATAGATAGATAGATAGTAAGATAGATAGGTAGGTAGGTAGATTAGATAGATAGCAAAATAGATAGGTAGGTAGATAGATAGATAGATAGTAAGATAGATAGGTAGGTAGGTAGATTAGATAGATAGCAAAATGGATAGAATACACACACATGTGCATACACACATACATATATACACACACATACAATACAAATGTTGTTTTGTGTGTGTGTACTTGCATAATTTTAAATAAATACTGGCCCTACACTTCTTACAGTTCCCATCAAATAACAATATTGCTTCACACTTAAGAAAAAAACTGATGCTTGAGCATTCAATTGAATGGATTAAAATAACCATACAAGGTGAAAAAAACAATACTGCTCTAGATTTCATATTCTGAGGTTTGCAATTTACCAATGCAGCAATTGCTTTTAAACTGACATGCAAAGAGTACAAAAGGGGGGGAAAAAATGCCATTTTTATGTAATATTTTTTAAAATTTTTTATTTTATTTTATTCATTTATTTATTGCTTGCTTTCATTTTGTGGCGGTTTGTTAAACTGGTTTTGTTATTGAATAAGTTACAAAAAATGTACACCATTTATGTGTAGACATTTGTAATTGGCCTTCAGTTTTTGTTATTTTTATATGCAATCTACTGGCTGAAGAGTACAGAATAAAACAGAGTAAATAAATTCAATATACATGTGTATAAATGTTGTGGATATTTTAATGGTTACCTAGTGTTTACTATTACATACATGCATACATTGATTTCTAATATTCAGAAGAAGAAAAAAAGAGAGACTGCAGATATGAAGAGAAAGGTTATAGTCATTGGAATCAATCATATTATGTTATTATTGCTTATTTATTGATCACTTGAAGGACGAAGGATAAAAACCAGTTCTGGAAGCATTGAAAGTCATATTTAAAAAAGGACATAAGGGACCACCTCAAAGAATTTGTGTGTCACTCCTGTATTATATGTTTATGCAGGTGTCTGTGTGTTTATCTCTCTCTATATAAACGGCAGTTTGTCTGTGCGTGTTTCTGTGTGTCTGTTTGCTTGTACCCTCACCCTGACCACGGCTTTCAACCGATTCTGATGAAACTTGACACACACATAGCCCAATGTCATAATTCAAAACTAACGCAGCGAAAATTTTGAAAAGTTCCCCCAGTTCTGAAAAAAATCGATAAATTCGACATGGGGTCGAGAATCAGGAATACGAACCACAAACTGTCTAGGGGACGCAACTCTACCTTTTTTAAATCTCAAAAAAAAATTTACCATCATTTTTTTCCATTTTTTTGCTATTTTTTGGCTATAACTCTCTAAAAATGCTTTATAGTTATTTCCCTTACAAACCTGAGCAACGCCGGGTGATACTGCTAGTATACATATAAATTCATGGCTGTTTCCTGCACCAGCTTCACATAGAAGACCCAACCCATCCAAAATGCCTTGGATTGCAGGACGGCCTGCTGTGCTTACCTTGGATCGTAGGGCGATCTGCAGTGCTTGAGGAGACCTATTGAATCAAGTACATCAACATCAAAACATCAAATGGAAATTGTAGTTGCGCTACCTGTGCTGGTGGCACATAAAAAGCACCATCCAAACGTGGCCGATGCCAGTGCTGCCTTGACTGGCTTCTATGCTGGTGGCATGTAAAAAGCAACAACCAATCGTAGCCATTGCCAGCCCCCCCCCCCCCGCACCTGTGCCAGTGGCACGTAAAAAGCACCCACTACACTCACGGAGTGGTTGGTGTTAGGATGGGTATCCAGCTGTAGAAACACTGCCAGATCAGACTGGAGCCTGGTGCAGCCTCCTGGCTTCCCAGACCCCAGTCGAACCGTCCAACCTATGCTAGCATGGAAAACGGACGTTAAACGATGATGGGGATGATGATGATGATGATATCACTTGATCACATGACTGACTAGGCTATCAAGTGTTGTTACACATCACTGGTTACAATGTGCTTTACATCATTTTAACCTTTGATTGACACCACCCCACTGGCTAGGGGGGGCAGGCCAGCATTCCTCACCAGTCAAAATGGTGACTATAGCAATGTGAAATGAAATGTTTAGTTCAAGAACACAATGCACTGCCCAGTCTGGGAATCAAACTCACAATCTAGCAGTTGGGAGTACAACAGTCAAAACACTAGGCCATGTGCCTTTACTCTCTCTCTCTCTCTCTCTCTCTCTCTCTCTCTCTCTCTCTCTCTCACTCACTCACTCCACTCACTCACTCACTCACTCACTCACTCACTCACTCACTCACTCACTCACTCACTCACTCACTCACTCACTCACTCACTCACTCCTCACTCACTCACTCACTCACTCACTCACTCACTCACTCACTCACCACTCACTCACTCACTCACTCACTCACTCACTCACTCACTCACTCACTCACTCACTCACTCCTCACTCACTCACTCACTCACTCACTCACTCACTCAACTCACTCACTCACTCACTCACTCACTCACTCACTCACTCACTCACTCACTCACTCACTCACTCACTCACTCACTCACTCACTCACTCACTCACTCACTCACTCACTCACTCACTCACTCACTCACTCACTCACTCACTCACTCACTCTCACTCACTCACTCACTCACTCACTCACTCACTCACTCACTCACTCACTCACTCACTCACTCACTCACTCACTCACTCACTCACTCACTCACTCACTCACTCACTCACTCACTCACTCACTCACTCACTCACTCACTCACTCACTCACTCACCACTCACTCACTCACTCACTCACTCACTCACTCACTCACTCACTCACTCACTCACTCACTCACTCACTCACTCACTCACTCACTCACTCACTCACTCACTCACTCACTCACTCACTCACACTCACTCACTCACTCACTCACTCACTCACTCACACTCACTCACTCACTCACTCACTCACTCACTCACTCACACTCACTCACTCACTCACTCACTCACTCACTCACTCACTCACTCACTCACTCACTCACTCACTCACTCATCACTCACTCACTCACTCACTCACTCACTCACTCACTCACTCACTCACTCACTCACTCACTCACTCACTCACTCACTCACTCACTCACTCACTCACTCACTCACTCACTCACTCACTCACTCACTCACTCACTCACTCACTCACTCACTCACTCACTCACTCACTCACTCACTCACTCACTCACTCACTCACTCACTCACTCACTCACTCACTCACTCACTCACTCACTCACTCACTCACTCACTCACTCACTCACGTTCTTTCATATAAGGCTCAATTTTGGAATCAATCATGTTAAGTCATTATTGTTCATTTATTGATCACTTGAAGGACGAAGGATAAAAACCAGTTCTGCAAGCATTGAAAGTCATATTTAAAACAAGAAATTTGTTTGTCCCTCCAGAATTATATGTTTATGTCTGTGTACATATCACTTGATCACATGACTGACTAGGCTATCAAATGTTGTTACACATCACTGGTTACAATGTGCTTTGCATCATTTTAGCCTTTGATTGACACTATCCCACTGGCTAGGTGGGGCAGGCGAGCATTCCTCACCAGTCCAAATGATGACTATAGCAATCATCATCATTGTTTAACATCTGTTTTCCATGCTAGCATGGGTTAGACGGTTCAACCAGGTCTGGAAAGCCAGGAGGCTGCACCAGGCTACAGTCTGATCTGGAAGTGTTTCAACAGCTGGATGCCCTTCCTAACACCAACCACTCTGTGAGTGTAGTGGGTGCTTTTTACATGCCACCGGCATCGAAGCCAGTCAAGGTGGTGCTGGCATCAGCTATGCTTGGATGGTGCTTTTTATGTGCCACTGGCACAGGTATCACAACTACAATTTCCATCTGATTTTTTGATGTTGATGTACTTGACTCAATAGGTCTCCTCAAGCACAGCAGGTCGCCTTACAATCAAAGGTAAGCACAGCAGGCCATCCTGCGATCCAAGGCACTTTGGATGGGCTGGGGCTTCTATGTGAAGCTGGTGAAATGAAATATTTTGTTCAAGAACACAATGTACTGCCCAATCTGGGAATCAAACTCACAATCTAGCAGTTGAGAGTATAACAGTTAAAGCACTAGGCCATAGTGCTAATATAGTTTGGACGAGAAGTTGTTTTGCATCAAGTTTGTGCAGACAGATACGATTCCAGTTGCCAAATTTTGCTTGTTTTGCAAGTATAAATTCTATTTTCATATGCCACAGATTTTTGTAAGTGCACAGCAATCGCTTTGCAATGCCAACAGGCAATGTAAATATCTTCCACAACTTCAATTAGGTGAAGATGTGGGATATCAGCATCCACTTACACGTGAGTACTTACATGCATACACATGCACACACACACATACATACATACATACATACATACACACACGCATATAGAGATACATATATCTATATACACACACATATACATATATATACATACATCTATACATATATATATATATTATGTGTATATATATATATATATATATATATATGTATATATATATATATATATATATATGTATATATATATATGTATATATATATATGTATATATATATATGTATATATATATGTATATATATATGTATATATATATATGTATATATATATGTAATACATATATATGTATATATATATGTATATATATATGTAATACATATATATGTATATATATATATGTATATATATATGTAATACATACATATATATGTATATATATATATGTAATACATATATATATATGTATATATATATATATGTATGTATGTGTGAGCGTGTGTGTGTGTGTGTAAGTACTTACTTGTAAGTGAATGCTGATATCTCACATCTTCACCTCGGAAAGGTGCAGTCTTTCTGTCCTTCGTAATCCACAATGACAATTACTGCCTCTATCCTGGAACCTAGTATAACTGTTTTTTCCTCATATCTCTCTCTTGGCTACCATTTCCGGTGATCAACCTCATCTCTTTCTCTTTTCATTTTCTTCTTCCTGTTGCTGACTTACATAAACCCCTCTGTACATGCATGGTCCTTCAAATTGCACTACTTCCTACCTGCCACATGCAACAAATTAGCCAGCTAAACATTGATTCTACAGTGAAGGTAAAGAATACACAAACCACCTATTTTCAGCGTTTAGGGTTAGGGTTATAGTTCAGGTTATGGTTAAGCTTAGGGTTAGGGTTACACTGAAAATGGGTGGTGTATGTATTCTTTACCTCCACCAATTAATTCTTCATCCCCTTAATCATACATCATTCATTTATTTGCATTTCTACCTTATAAAATACTAACCCACATATAATTCAATTTAATTTAAGCTAACTTATCATAATTTTGACATTCATTAGTTATGCACCCCTGCCTTTGATCCCTTGCTTAATTTCTTGCATCATCCTATTCTTATTATTATTCTGTGTACTATAATGTTTACCTCTAACTCATAATAATCTTAATTTACATAACCATAGGTCTTCTATTTACAATATTTCTTCCCTGATTTCTCTGTTCTTCTCTCTATTTATTTCTGTCATGGCTCAGAAAATTACAGTTTTCTGTCCTTCCTTATTCGTGATGTACCCACCTATTTCCACCCCCACCACCTATACTGGAAATCTCTCCTCCATACCAGAAAGCTCCCATGGCTCCACCTCCACCTCAAGTAGCAAAAGACTCTCTTCTGTACCAGAAAACTCTCATGGTCCCCCTACCCCCAGCAGTCTCATTCACATGACTGCATGCACCAAAACGGGACTCCATTACTTATTTAGTCAATGAAAAAAAACTACCATTAGCTATTTTAATTATTCATTTTAATTATTTATCCATTTATGTTTGTATCAATTCTGCTTATATTAACAATGCTTGTATTACACTCACTTCAAACAGAGGCAGCACTTTTAATATGAACGAATGATGGTAGATTAATGTGAGGACAACTGATACAACATATCTGCTGTCAAAAACTCATTGAAACCTTCTTTTCAGATGCTGAATACCATCCCCTCCTTTCCATGTTACCTCCTACATCCCTTTCCACTTTTTCATAGTTGGTACTGTCAATGTAGGCACATTGAAAGGTAGGTCTGGTGAGACTGTTGAGATGCTTGAATGAAGGCATGTTGATATGAGTTGCATTCAAGAAGTAAGGTGGAGGGAGGCTTCATCCAGGTCCCACATGAGCAAGAAATAGAGTTATAGAATCTTCTGTGTGGTTAAGAAGCTTGTTTCCCAACCATGTGATCTTAGGTTCAGTTCCATCGTGTGGCACCTTGGACAAGTGTATTTTGCTACAGTCAATGAACAAAACTCTTCTCCCTTGAGTCTCCTTGTAATTTCTGTTGATTAAATAACACAATATAGGGTCCCAGGTGATACGATCAACGGAACTGCTTGCTCGTGAAATTAATGTGCAAGTGACTCCACAGACGCATGTACCATTAATGCAGTTCTCAGGGAGATTCAGCATGACACAGTGTGTGACAAGGCTGGCCCTTTGAAATACAGGTTCAACTCATTTTTGCCAGCTGAGTGGACTGGAGCAACATGAAATAAAGTGTCTTGCTCAAGGACACAACACTGGGAATTGAACTCATGGTCTTATGATCATGAGCCAAATGCCCTAACAACTAAGTCATGTGCTTTCACAAATAACACAAACACACACACACATATGTGTGTGTATGTATGTATGTATGTATGTAATATATATATAATTTATAAACAAGGGCAAAAGAAAAAGTATTTCTATGCCAATATGCTGAGAACAGACTTAACTCGTCAGTCACCACATCTCAATATACGTTCACTATAAATATACGTCGTGCTGAATATACGTCATATATTTATAGTGAATGTATATTGGAAGGTGGTGATTGACGATTTAAGTCTGTTCTCAGCATATTGGCATAGAAAAAATATTTCTTTTGCCCTTGTTTATAAATTGTTTATAATTTTAACCTTTCAAGAGGTATTTTAATATGCTGCCACATTTGATGAAATTTTTTCTGAAATAATTTTATCCTATATTAGTAGCAGTAGTAGTAGTAGTAGTATATATATATATATATATATCATGTAATCATATAATCAACCTGACAGTCAGCTGCTATTATACGTTATACATCACTGGTCACAATGCGCTTTGCTTCATTTTAGCTTTTGAATGATGCCACTCTACTGGTTAGGTGAGCAGACCCACATACCCCTTGAGTGGAAGGCTAATCTGTTGCAAGGTTACCCACTTACAACTGAGTGGATTGCAGCAACATGAAATGATGTTTTCCTTCGGAACACAACATGCCACTTGGTCATGGAGATGAAACTCATGATTGCTGGTTTGTAGGTACAACACCCTTCACGTGTGTATGTGTGTGACCCCACAATTTCTTCTAAAATATATTTAGTCATGCAGCTTCTTTACTGCAATAAACCAGTTCTGCTACTACTCTTTCTTTCATATTTTAACACTCCATCTTCTACTATAGAGCCACCTCTTTTGCGGTTTGTAGCCATTGCATGCAGCATGGTGCATTCATTATTGCTAGTGGAAAAAATACCCACTGCACACTGCAAAGTGGGTGGCATTAAGAAGGATGTCCAACAGTATAAGCCATGCCAAATAGGACAGTGGAGGGCAATCCTGACCAGCATAGAACATGAACATTAGATGATGATATGGGTGATATAAGATTATTGTAATTTGCTTGCAATGTTTAAATTATATAAGTGGTTTTAAAAACCATTGAGCAATGAAGGACAGAAGTTAGGCAAAATATATAGTGTATTTTTTTATTTATTTATGCGCCCTTTTCAAGCCTAGCCAGGCTCATGGGTCCAGTTTCCCGGTTTCTATGGCGTATGTGTTCCCCCCCCCCATCTGGACGGGACGCCAGTCCATCACAGCATTACTCAAGAAACAGGAAGAAAGAGCAAGAGAAAGTTGGGGCGAAAGAGTACAACAGAGGTCGCCACCCCCGGCCGGAGTCTTGTAGAGCTTTAGGTGTTTTCGCTCAGTAAACACATACAACGAAACCGCGATCCTCCGACTATGAGTCCACTGCCCTAACAACTGGGCCATTGCACCTCCATAAAAATACATAGAGTATTAGCTTACATATGTTAACTTCTCTTATATTTCAGGAAAGATACCCCTTCTCAAATACAAAAAAAGGATACTCCAAAAGTTCAGAGAAAAAGTGGAATTATTGGTAAAAAAATTTCGGTTGGTGCTATTTATATGTAAGATGAATATATTTATTAATGTATGTAAGCAATAATAAATTCAGCATCTTTTGTTTAGATATGATCATATAAAAACGGGAATATATTTATCAGTCTACATACTGTTGAATTTATACACATAAACATACAAACATATACATACATAAAATTATGTGTTTCTTTATTACCTACAAGGGGCTAAACATAGAAGGGACAAACAAGGACAGACAAACGAATTAAGTTGATTACATCGACCCCACTGCATAACTGGTACTTAATTTTATCGACCCCGAAAGGATGAAAGGCAAAGTCGACCTCGGCGGAATTTGAACTCAGAACGTAACGACAGACGAAATACGGCTACGCATTTCACCCGGCATGCTAACGGTTCTGCCAGCTCGCCGCAATCATAAAATTATGGATGTACATGTATATGCACATGTATTTATGTAGATGTGTGAAAATGTATATATGTGTGTAAGTATATCTGTATTTATACACACGCACACTTGTGCTTGTATGTGAAGAAATGTTTTTCTGCTTATATACACATTGACATGAAAATATTCTGTGTCTGTATACCGAAGTCTGCTCATATCTGTATTTGTTCGTGTATGTGAAATATGGTATAGGCATGGGTATGTCTTTATGTAGAACCTACCTTGTTCAGATCACAGGTGTTAGCATGCATGCTATTCATACAATATGTAAACAATATATAAATGCAAGCACCAGTGTATTTGAGTTATATCTCCTTCAGAATTATTTACAAGATTCAAGTTAGATCTTCTTTTATAGAAAAAGAGAAAGTTTTCTGGTCAACACACTAGCAAGAATAATGAAGAATTACCTCTACAGAGTGTCTTTATAAGTATCTCAATAGTTTCTTATATATATGTGTGTCATGCTAAAATCGATAAGAAAGTGCTGCAACACAGTATTGACAACTGACACAATGATATTCCATGGCTATTGATAACTGCTAGCAAATCTCCCTTGTAGTTCACACATAAGAGAAGAAGACTAGTCATTATCACAAAGAGACCAGCTTTTATATTGAACTAAGAATATCATGACTTTGTTCCCCCGCTTCAAACTTCACCCGCACGCACCTCCATATTTCACACTGTTTGAAAGAATTAAGCTTTGACTGTTATATATTCAATTGAATTAAGGGTGGGGTTCATTTACCTTTTAATGTTTTATCCATTGAACAAAGAAAACTTTTACAGTGAAGCACTAGCAGACATGATGTGGTGAGACCAATAACTTTAATTAATAGATAGTGCTTGTACCCTAGGACTAAAGAAAGGCAAGCCTTGTTGAACAATGTTTAACAAAGTCAAACAAAAGTAAGAGAGACAACTTGAAATCAAAAGTTGTTTTTTTTAAATTAGTTGAAGCATATTTTTCCATTTCTTGTTCAATAAAAGCAGTGTTGTAAGGACTTTTTAATGAAGTTATTTACTGGTTTGAATACTGGTAATTAATGTTCATGGTTGTTACCAGTACTCTTCAAATACTTATTTTTTTTTTTATACAACACATTTAAAGAACAATAAGCATCATTGGTTTCCAATTTCCAGTATGCTAAATGCAGGTCCATCACATTTCCACAAGCAAAAGTGACAATGGATTGTCTGTGCAACTTGGACAGAACAAATACTAGATTCAATTTTCCTTTGACTGCATTAGTTTATTGGGTTTTTTTTCAATATACCCCCATCAGATATACACCTACATACATGCGCAAATTGTTTTGTTTTGTTTGTTACATCTTGAGCCATGCCTGGCTCATAGGGCCGGTTTCCTTAGTGTATAAGTTCCCCACCTGGACGAGATGCTGGTTCGTCGCAGGTGAGTTGCAACATGCAGGAGGAAAGAGTGAGAGAAAGTAGTGGCAAAAGAGTCAGCAGCAGTTCGCCACTACCTTCTGCTGGAGCTGCATGGAGCTGCATGGAGCTTAGGCGTTTTGCTCATAAACACACAAATCGCCCGGTCTGAGATTCGAACCCATGATCCCTAACCTGAAAGTCCACTGCTCTAATCACTAGGCCATGTGCCTCCACTTACACAAATACACAGACATATATGTGCATATGAACATGCACATACTCATAGGAATTTATTATGAGGTCCTGTACAGCTTTAATCTATCAAATTCCACCCACAAGGCCTCAGCTAATCCAAGACTATGATAGAAAATGCTGATCCAGGGTGCTGCACAGTAAAACCAAACCCAGAAGCACATAATTAACAAAGAGAACTTCAAAATTATCACTTCTACTGCTACAATTATCCATATGGTTTTGAGCTTACTGTGAACCACTTCTGTCTGATCCTTTATTTTTCTCTCACTCCTCTTTCTTCTACACTTACTGTGCCACACTTTTCAATCAGACCTGCCTACTTCTGGAAGTATACCTCCATTTTCTTTTCCTTCTCCATCAGATCCTTTATTGGATTCTCATTTGAATATTAATTATAGCAAACTGTTCTCTTCTTGATTATAAGAGCTTGAGAAAGCTGCGGGGCTTCATTTCACCTCTGATTATAAGAAATATTGGACTAATTTATAAGAAAAGGATAAAACTGCATCACATGAAAGTTAAATTTTTTGACGCTTTGAAAATTTTTTAAGAAAGGAATGGCTGTGTGGTAAGTAGCCTGCTTATGAACTACATGGTTTCGGGTTCAGTCCCACTGCATGACACCTTGGACAAGTGTCTTCTACTATAGCCTCAGGTTGATCAAAGCCTTGTGAGTGGATTTGGTAGACAGTCTCTGAAAGAAGCCCGTCGTATATATGTATATATATGTATGTGTGCATGTATATGTTTGTGTGTCTGTGTTTGTCCCCTCAACATCACTTGACAACCGATGCTGGTATGTTTATGTCCCCGTAACTTAGCGGTTTGGCAAGAGACCGATAGAATAAGTACTAGGCTTACAAAGAATAAGTCCTGGGGTCAATTTGCTCGACTAAATGCAGTGCCCCAGCATGGCCACAGTCAAGCAACTGAAACAAGTAAAAGAGTAAAAGAAGCCTTTTTCACTCTTTGGTGGAAATGATCCATTTTGGGACCTCCAGCACTGGTGGGAGTGGAGAAGACATTTATTCTCGAACCAGAGATCTGGCTCAAATGCTTGCAATAGAGCAGTCACCATTAAAAATGTCCCAAGTGCTGGGGATGGAGATGTGCTAATCAGGGTAACATACATTTAAGTCTACCACTCATGTAGCCCATGATAGGATTTGAAATCTGAAAGCTCAGAATCAGAAGAAACTGCAAGGTATTCAATTTGATATTCATCTAGTTCCTTCAATTCACTGGATTGGTACTTTTTTATTGACTCTAGAAAAAAGGAAAGGCAAAGCTGAGCTTAACAGTATTTGAACTCAGAGTGCAGATTTCCAGTAAACTAGTGAATGTTGCCATTAGCATCAGTAAATCAAAAAATGAGGGTTCAAGAAATATTGAATAATCCACTGATGCAAGGAATTGAATTCACTTACTCTCCACTCCCTAAATAAATTCTTTGTCTTCTACATCATCTCTGCACCTACTTGTTATTTTCATCTTAGGAAACTAGTTTGGAGTTCTACCAACAACCGCTGGCTTGCCGTGTCCCGAAAACATGAACCGAGAGTGATAAAAATCAATCATCCAGTCAACATCATGGTATTAAGAGTGATCGCTAGTTATACCTCCATTCATCTTCCCACACAGGCTCAGACTCAATACGGAGGCCTAAACAAACTGCCTGGAAGAGGCAGTGCTGCCCTAGGTCAAGAGGGTTGCTGCTGAAAGACGCTAACTACATCTGACAATACATGTATTTTACTCCCTTATTCTTCAGAAACAATTTAACAGCTGATTAAAACCATCTCCTTAAGCATGTCCCTACATGTCCCATATGTTCATAGTATAAGTGTCTCAAGTTGTTTATTCGTGGCTGCACTGAAGCAGTTCAGACAAAAAACATAGTCATAAGGGCTTGGAGAAAAATATCACCTATCCCAATAAACCATCCTTACACAGCAAAGCAACTTCTGGAAGACCATCATTCAATCTGTAAAGGATCACATAGGCGGCAAGCTGGCAGACACGTTAGCGCACCGGGCGAAATGCTTAGCGGTATTTCGTCTGTCATTACGTTCTGAGTTCAAATTCTGCCAAGGTTGACTGTTCCTGTCATCCTTTCGAGGTCGATAAATAAAGTACCAGTTTCGGACTGGGGGCAATGTAATTGACTTAATCCCTTTGTCTGTCCTTGTTTGTCCCCTCTATATTTAGCCCCTTGTGGGCAATAAAGAAATATATAAAGGATCACATTAACAGCAAGCTTTTCCATCTTCCAAACTGCAATCGATCCTTTTGGTCACTTACAGAAATGAACTCTATTATTGCAGAATCCTCCATTCTTTCACTTCTCAACAGCCACGCTTCTGTAAGCAGTATTTCCACAGTGAAAACTTCCACATTTGCTACCTTATTTAAATCTATTCTACACTTCACACAAAAATAGCTTCTAAAACTATTCACCCAACTAATGCAATACCCACCACACACACACACTCATGTGCATGCACGCAATCACTCACTCACACACACACACACACACACTCTCATGTGCATGCACGCAATCACTCACACACACACACACACACACACACACACACCAAACCACACCGCACCACACCGCACCGCAGCGCACCGCACCGCACCAACGGAAAGTACAACTATTCACTTTAAATAAGCAGAACCATTGGTCATGGTATCATCTTTCCCATTACCTACAAAAATAGCACCCTAGACCTAGCCTCCTTATTCACCAAACTCTTAAGACTCTTTATAGTGATATGTCTTTGAAAATAACCTGCACTGTGTCCCATTCCTAAGAAGGATAATTCTGCTGATCTTGTGTATATATATATATATATATGTATGTGTGTGTATATGTTTGCGTGTCTGTGTTTTCCCCCCCCCCCCAACATCGCTTGACAACCGATGCTGGTGTGTTTACATCCCTTTAACTTAGCAGTTTGGCAAAAGGGACTGATAGAATAAGTACTAGGCTTACAAAGAATAAGTCCTGGGGTCGATTTGCTCGACTGAAGGTGGTGCTTCAGCATGGCCGCAGTCAGATGACTGAAACAAGTAAAAGAGAGTAACTGCCGTATTACTGGGTTCACTTCAGAGTGACAATCATTAACAACAAATTTCTCTAACACCTTGAAACTTACCCTTTCCTTAAGAAGACTTATTACAGCTTTTGAAAATCCAAATCTGCTGGGAACCTACTCTCCTTGGTAGTTTTTTTGCCCTTGAGATTTTGATGAAAACTGATTTTTTTTTTTTTTTTTCTTGGCATCAGCAAATTTTTTATTGTATTCAGCTTATTAATTTTCAGGTAATACCTTGTAGTAATAGGATCCTTGATTCTCTTGGATTGATAGCTCCCTCTCAAAACACCCCATCATGGCATGTGCTGGTGTTTCTCTGACTAACCCACAGTCTATCAACCCTGGTGTGTCTCAGTGTCTGGTTTTATTCTCACACTCTTACTTGTATAAATCAACATTCTGCTTGCTGTCACATCCAACATTCTCACTTCTATGCAGATGATACCAGTTTTCATTCCTCTTTAACTCTCTGCATCCAAGCATCATCTACCTAAAGACTTATCTTGTTATCTGTGCTTACCTCTACAAACAGAGAACTTAACCCTTTTGTTACCAACCTGGCTGAAACCGGCTCTTGCTCTGAGTAAAAATGTCTTGTTTACATAAATTTTGAATAAAAATCTTCCACCAAACCTTGGTCACAATTTATGTTCCTAACACTAGCTGAATGATAACTAAGTTATTTTACTAAATTCTTTGTTATATTTAAAGTAATTGAAAGAAGCACAGAGTATCTCAAAATAAATACAGTAATGGAAGGGTTAAATACCTCCTCCAATCATAACATTTAACATGATAACAACATCCCATCTGACAAAACACAGCCAATCCTTTCCAAAATTCAGATGGAACCCATAATGAAATATTACTCCCTTTCTGGTATCACACTGTACTATGGACATAAACTTCCTACACAGAATCCACTGAAAGGTCATTCAATAGACCCACAGACATGTTGTCCCTTCTATTAGACTTTCAGCAACTTCTACAGGAGCCTCTACCCCTCGAAGCTAACTGGTATCACTTCCCCTCAGGCATTCCTAACTCATCTTTATTTGTCTTGTAAACCCCATTGTGTATTACTGTCATCATTCTTTGCACTAAACATTCCTTTCTCCCGACTATATTGATATTGGAATTCCCTTTATTCACATGTTTTGCCATAGGACCATTGTCTTGCAAATGTTCAAGAATATTAAAAACATCAACTAAATGGTTGCCAAAAGTTTGCAATGTCCAAATACACAGCACTTTCTTCCAGACTAAACCACTGATGGAAAACTTTCTGTCAAAGACAGAAAAGTCCTGAGACATTAAAGTGTTATTCCTCATGACAATTACTTTATTCAACATTCTATAAACTCACCTTAAGAATTCTGTAACTGTCACATATTTCTAGATAACTTTCTTTTCCAAGATTTTTTCTTGTAAAAAAAAACAAAAAAACAGGAACTTAGGTCTTGTCATCCATTTTTTGTTTGTTTTACTTGGGGAATCTAAAGGAAAGGGTAGTGTCCATGACATTTGGAGGTCCTTCATAATCATAGAACTTAATGCCATAAAAAATAAAATAAATAAATGCGCCTTTTTAAAGCCTAGCCAAGCTCATGGGCCCGGTTTCCCAGTTTCCATGGTGTATATGTTCCCAAGCTGGATGGGGCGCCAATCCATCGCACCATTATTCATTTTTGCCAGCTGAGTGGACTGGAGCAATGTGAAATGAAGTGTTTTGCTCAAGAACACAACGAGTCACCCGGTCCAGGAATTGAAACCACAATCTTACAATCATGATGCTGACACCCTAACCATTAAGCCACACACCTCCACTAATGCCATAAAGGTTCCAGTTAAACTGTTACAGTTAACACCTACAGAAAAAACTTGAAGTGGGAGAAAACTCCAGAGGGATGATATTCTGAAGAGGAAGGACTGGGAATGGTGGTTAGTATGTGGCCTAGAGAGCTGGACACAACAAAAGCGATGAAATGCAGAGGGATGGGCAGAACAGAAATGCTTGATTAGTGTAGGTATGAGGCCAGCCACCTCCAAGGAATAGAAACCGTTATAGTTTAGACATAATTTGAAACTCAGAACAACTAAATACCAGTATTTGTTTTCTTGCCTGATATAGGCATTGTTTCTTATGATTGATGACTAAGTATCAGTCAAGACAATATCTATATATTTTCTCCGAAGCTGCTCAGGCTTTCCTACATTACCAGTTTAATTATTCAGGATGATGTTGTTGTTATTGTTGGTTAGTAATCTTAGAGAATTCTGATTAAGAAAGATCAAAGGTAAAGAAATATTTAAAAATAAATAAATAAATGAAATAAAATTTGGCTGGTGATCTGCAAAATCAAGATGACAGATAAGTTTTAAAATGTAGGGATAAAGATATGAATGACAGAATAATTCACTTTAGACAATCCTGCGCAGACAAACATCAATTTTCCATATTGACTTCCCTTGCTAGAATCTTTTATTTTCAATCTTAAATTGACTTCTCAAAATAAGCCATATATAATTCAATATCTCTTACTCTTCTTGTCTGCAATACTTTGGTGTCTGGCAAACATTTATGTTACCATGACGGATTGTTGGATCACACATACTGACAGTAGTAACAACACTGTTAATCTATTAAATGATCGCTATTTTATACCCTTGCCAAACTTGTATATGTATCAATGCGGGGACAGAATTAGAAGCTCTGACAGATGGACTAACAAATCTATACACACACACACACACACATATACACACACACACACACACACACACACACACACACACATATATAATATTTGTGCATACACATGCCTGAATGTGAATAAACAGACATCAACAAAGAGAAAAAAGGCAGACAGACAGACAGTGACAGATTATGATAGCTTTGCTAATACACATATCCTGTGCAAATACATTTATTTACACATATATATATTTGTATTTATATGTGTATATATGTTTATATTTATTTATGTGTATATATTACAGCCTTTTATATGCATATATATACATACATATGTATATAGATACATGTGTATAAATATATATATAGACACACACACACATACATGCAAACATACATACCTATATACATATATATGTGCGTGTGTATATACATATTGCATCATCTTCATCATTTTACATTCATTTACTATTTAGGCATGTGCTGGATGATGACACAACAGAATCCGACATTTCAGAGGACATGCTGGACAAGTATCTCAATTTTGGCCCAGTTTCTATGACCCTTCCTTGGACCACCCACTTTACAGAGTGTATTGGATACATTTAATAAAGTCACCTGTACTTTAGAGGTTGTTTTGCTTCTAACAAGACTAACATGTCCTCTCTAGCTAATATCATCTCTTCTTAATTTGCCAATCCCTCCACACGACAAAAGCACATCACTGAGTGTTTTCACATGGTTCCATACACAGATTTCATGGAAGAAGGTTTATGTTCCTATAACCTGTGTTAATTCTGTAACCCTTTAAAATGGAAGATAAGAAAGTTCATTTTTGGCACTTGATGCTTTTCTTTTTCCGTAAAGTGAAAAATGCCTCACAAGCAACCAAAGAAATATGCGAGTGCCGGTGGCACATAAGAGAACTATCCAAACGTGGCCATTGCCAGTGCTGCCCCAACTGGCTTCCATGCCGGTAGCAGGTAAAAAGCACCATCCGATCGTGGTCATTGCCAGCCTCGCCTGGCCTCCGTGCCAGTGGCACGTAAAAAGCACCATCCGATCGTGGCCGTCTGCCAGCCTCGTCTGGCACCTGTGCCGGTGGCACGTAAAAAGCACCCACTACACTCATGGAGTGGTTGGCGTTAGGAAGGGCATCCAGCTGTAGAAACATTGCCAGATCAGACTGGGCCTGGTGCAGCCTTCTGGCTTCTCAGACCCCAGTTGCACCGTCCAACCCATGCCAGCATGGAAAGCGGACGCTAAATGATGATGATGATGATAGAGTGGTTTTTTTATCCAAAAGAACTGTACGGATGTGGTTTACAAGATTCCAAGCTGGATATTGTAGCTTATTGATAAAGAGTGATCAGGCTGACCATCCACTACAGATGATGACCAAATCAAGTCATTAATTGAGAATAGCCCACATTGCACAACCTGAGAATTGGCAGAAAGTCTCAACCTATCAAAAATCTATCATTCAAGAGCACTTGGTAAAGCTTGGGTTCACAAATTGCTTTGATGTTTGGGCACCACATGAGTTGAGTGAGAAGAACCATTTGGATCGCATTTCCATCTGTGATTTGGTTTATAAACGGAATGAAAACGTGCCTTTTTTAAAGCAAATTGTGACAGGTGATGAGAAATGGATTATCTACCGAAATGTTCAGAGAAAGCAATCCTGGAGTAAGCGACATGAGCCACCCTTAGCCACCCCAAAAGCGGATCTTCACCCTAAAAATGTCTTGCTTTGTGCCTGGTGGGATTGGAAAGGAATTCTGTACAATGAGCTTCTCCTAAGTAACCAGACATTTAATTCTGAGAAATACTGCACATAACTGGACGAGTTAAAAGCAGCAATTCAAGAGAAACATTCAGAATTGGCCGACAGGAAGGCTGTTGTTTTCTAACATGATAATGCAAGACCGCATGTTTCTTTGGGAACCAGACAAAAATTGCTGCAGCTCGGCTGGGGTGTGTTACCCTACCCTCCACATTCACCAGATATTGCTCCTTTGGATCTCCACTTATTCAGATCTCTGCAGAATAGTCTTAATGGTAAAAATTTCAATTCCTTGGATGACTTAAAAAGATACCTTGATGAATTTTTTGCCATGAAACCAACTCATTTCTGGGAAGAGGTTATTTTCAAGTTAAAGGAAAGATGGAGACACATTGTGCAACAAAATGGTTCATATTTGGTTGATTAGAAATGTAATGGCAAGTATTTATTGACCTTTTTCTTTCCTTTAAAAATTGGCAGGAACTTTCCGGACAACCCAATATATATATATATATATATATATATATATTTATATATATTTGTTCTTATAATGGGTTTTGATTAATCTTCATTTACCAAAGCCATTCACAAGACTTTGGTCGGTCCAGGTCTGCCTGGAGGCTAAGATGACCATGCAGTAGGGCTCAACCAAAAATCACGCGACAGAGAATTGACCACATTGCAATGCCTAAAGTGCTGTGTGATTCATTTGAGGTATATTTGACTGCTATTTTAGCTTAGAAGTTCCCTTAGTAGTTTGAATAGAAAGATTTTCCTGAGAACATTGGCATTGACAAAAAAAATGTAGTGAGATTTTGTATATTTAAATAGTTCCTGTTCTATTCCTGTCAATTTTCGCGTATATCAACAACACTGGTTATTTTTGTACATATCATTCTTTCTTGTGAAACTACACTGGTAAATACAGTTTTAAAAGGAAAAAAAAAATAGAGATATAAAGTCTCCATGCATCTTTTGACAGGAGCATATACAGAAAAAAAGAAAATGTTCCTTTTTGCAGACACTGCCATGTGTATAATGATAGACTTTCAGAAACTCAGATAATTGCACTCTACATCTCGGAATTCAAGTACATGAGCTGATATCAGTACAAATTCATGAAGCGCATTCAGAGACCCGTTCCTAAAACATCTTTGTAGCTGACCTTTTGACCATCTTCTCAACTTCTTAGTTCTGCTTCATTTCTTTTCATTTTTTCTTTCTCTCTCCCTCTGTTTCTTTTTTTTTTTTCTTTTTCTTTTTTGATTGTTGTTATTCTTTGAGAATTTTTCTACTATCATCACTTTTCATTGATTCTCTGATCAAATGTCTGATTTCCTTTGATGCCAGAAAATACAAAAGCAAACACTTACATACAAACATAACTTCATGATATCAAAATATATCCACATATCACTACACATAAACAGCACTGGATATTAAGTACATGTACACATTTCTGTCAGTGTATGTATGCATGTATGTGTGTGTGTGTGTGTGTGTGTATATATGTATGTATGTATCTCTCTCTCTATATATATATATATATGTATGTGTGTGTGTGTGTGTGTGAGTGTAGTTTTACATTCACTTTTGAAACAGGCATGGGTTAGCTGGTTTGCCACAATTTGAGTCCGGACATATTCAAGGTTAATGATTACCTAAACAGATTAGAAGTCAATGTCTCATGAGTTTCATTTGTGGATTGGTTCCTACAGCAACATGTCGTTCTTATCACCAACCAAATTACAGCATATACTGGGTGCTGTTTTTCATGACACCATTATGGGACATGTGTCATGGTTTAGACAAGACTAAATAAATTTCCTAACCTTTTTGCATATACATGTACCTATATTTATTTATACAAATATATATAAACATGCACCTGCACACACATACTGTTCTCCAAAATGGAGGTGAACACCTTTCTCCATGTGATTGGCTTGAAAAATTGTTAAGACACAAGGATATTTTCCTACTTTTCATAAAGTGAAACCAATGGTAGCCTTAATTAAAAAATAAAGAGATTATATCAACCAATGCGGTGTTCAGCACTCATTTTAATCATTCAATATTTACATATATATATGTGTGTGTGTGTGTGTGTGCGTGTGTGTGTGTATGTATATATATAGTCAATTCAAATGAAAGAACTATAAAATTAACAATAACAGACAAGAGGACATGCACAAGGAGTAAAAAGGTGAGATTTTGACATTTCAAGTATAGCTCTTAGTTGGAAAGGAGAAAGGAAAAAGTCCAAAGAAGGAAAAGAAATCGCCAACTGTACATGTGCAGTTACATTGCTATATATATGTACATACATATATATAGTGAGAAAAGGGAGGAAAAGAATTTCAATTATCCCCACATGGTAAGTTGTAATGCAAAAATGTACATATATATAATAAAAGAAAGAAAATGCATACAGTTTACATAGTTTTAATATATCTTGAATGAAAGAGTATTGTCGTTGTCAACCAGTTTCACTTTTGCTAATCATAACATTGAAATTATTGTGATTTTGTATTCTCTTAAGAAGCTTTTAGTGAATGTTCTTGTATGAAAGTTTGTGAATGAATCACTCAACATACTAATTGACTTAGACCCATTAGCCCCCAAAAATTATGCACTTATGTATGTATGTATGCATGTGTGTGTTTCTAGATGAGCAGGCTTCTTTCAGTTGCTGTGTACCAAATCCACTCACAAGGCCTAGGTTGGCACAAGGTTATAGAAGACACTTGCCCAAGGTTCCTCACAGTGGGACTGAACAAGAAACCATGTAGTTGGGAAACAAACCTCTTACCAAACAGCCACACCTACATTTTATACATATATATATATGTATGTGCGTATTTATATATGTGTGTGCGTATGCATCCATATATGTTTGTGTATTTTATATATATATGTGTGTGTATATATATATATATATATAAAACTTACTTGGAAATATATATATATATATATAATTCATAAATGAAGGCAAAGGAAAAAATTTCTAATGCCAAATATGCCGAAAAATTGGACATATTGTCCATTAACTGTATAAATTTTTCACAATACACATGCTACTCGAAAAAAGGTCAACAGAAATTTCTAAAAAATTCCATTATTACCATATCGGACCGATTTCAGAGTTAGCTACTAAGAGCCCTCTCTTCGTCAGTGATACATGTGGCAAAAGAAATAAATGAGATACTTACTCGCACCCATGGAAGAAGAAAATACTAAGTCATGGGCACAACTAAGTACCCCAAATACATCCAAAATAGAAATACTCCAGCCCATTCGAGGCACGTGCGATTTGAACTGAGACTCTCACAGAGTGATTTAGTTAGTTCGGAAGCGAACGCGTAAATTTATATCAAATGTGAGGATAAAATTCTTTTCGAAAAAAAATATATTTTCTTGAAAAAAATTTTATCAATGGCCAGCATATTAAAAAATACCTTTAACGGTTAAATTTATAAACAATTCATAAATGAGGGCAAAGGAAAAAATTTCTAATGCCAAATATGCCGAAAAATTGGACATATTGTCCATTAACCATATAATTTTTTCACAATACGCACGCTACTCGAAAAAAGGTCGACAGAAATTTCTAAAAAATTCCATTATTACCATATCGGACCGATTTCAGAGTTAGCTACTAAGAATTGTTTATAAATTTAACCGGTAAAGGTATTTTTTAATATGCTGGCCATTGATAAAAATTTTTTCGAGAAAATATATTTTTTTTCGAAAAGAATTTTATCCTCACATTTGATATAAATTTACGCGTTCACTTCCGAACTAACTAAATCACTCTGTGAGAGTCTCAGTTCAAATCGCACGTGCCTCAAATGGGCTGGAGTATTTCTATTTTGGATGTATTTGGGGAACTTAGTTGTGCCCATGACTTAGTATTTGCTTCTTCCATGGGTGCGAGTAAGTATCTCATTTATTTCTTTTGCCACATGTATCACTGACGAAGAGAGGGCTCTTAGTAGCTAATTCTGAAATCGGTAATAATGGAATTTTTTAGAAATTTCTTTCGACCTTTTTTTGAGTAGTGTGCGTATTGTGAAAAAATTATATGGTTAATGGATAATATGTCCAATTTTTCGGCATATTTGGCATTAGAAATTTTTTCCTTTGCCCTCATTTATGAATTGTTTATAAATTTAACCATTAAAGCTATTTTTTAATATGCTGGCCAATGATAAAATTTTTTTCGAGAAAATATTTTTTTTTTCTAAAAAAATTTTATCCTCACATTTGATATATATATATATATATATATATATATATAATGACACCCCATGTCTTGTGCTATTTCCACTCTACCAGTCATTCACTACAACATCTGTCTGTGTTCAATGTGTCTTTACACAGGAGCCATCCAGACTCCCACCTTCACTGTGAACAGGAATAAATCCTCTGTTTGCTCTTTTGTACTCACATGGGTTCTACTTCTCCCTCTCTTCATCTGACACCTACCTCCTCTCCTTTCTTCATTGATACTATGCCAACCCACCCCCACACCACACTCCATACCATCACACCACATAACTCCACACACACTAGCACTGACCACCTTGCAGCATACACACGACACACCATACACCATCATGCTCACTCTAACACCCACACAAGCACATAATACCTGAATACAGGCTATATATACATACACACAACATGCATTAACACACACTACATACATAGACAAAGTTAACTTAGGCCCCCATATATACACCATACACATGCACTCTGTTTAGTCACAGACACACACATGCACACACACATGTACACACACCACATGAAAAAGCACACTGTAACTGCTACATACAACACACACATGCACACACAAGTTACAGATGCATACACTTACATATGCACATACTCACACACATCAGAGCCACTAAGCCCTATTCACACACACGCACTCACACATTCACACACACCATTCTCACTTACACATGCACCTTCATTTGGGATCACCAGCACTTTATTATCTCCCTTTCTTTCAATCTCTTCTTTCAAACTTCTTTCTAATCATTCGCCATGCTTGATTGCTATATCTTCAAGTTGCATTTTCCTTCTCTCTCTGTATATTTTCTCTTATTACTTTCTGTTGAAGAGTGTAGGCTTAAAATATAAGGGTTTTTTTTTATTTTTTCATTTTTCCAAGCATCTAACTAATACACTTGCTTGTTTTTCATATACCTGTCTTTGTCTTTCTATAAATTTCAGCTATATATATATATATATATATATATATATATAATCATCATTTAATGTCCTCCTTCCTCTTTTCATCCTGACATGAGCTGAATAGTTTGATAGGAACTGCCAAGACCCCCCTCTCTCTCTCTCTCTCTCTTGATACATATGTGTGTGTGTATGTTTGCATGTGCATATAATTTTGTGACGTATATCTGTATAATACATTAATTTATTCTAACATTTATGTGCATACCTAGTTAACAAAAAAGGTAATTCCTAATGTGTCTGGATTCATTACAAATTAGTGATGTTGATATCTAAATGGTTGACACTCAAAAACCTCAATAACTGAGTTATTAAGATTTCTAAAAGACAGATTTTCTAAAGTACATAATCTTCAGATTTTAAATTTATTTGTAAATAGTTTGAATCTACAAGAATATTCCATTTGATGTTGAATGCAATATAACATTCTTGCAAGGTTGAACCATGGCTTAGCTAGACATATTACCCTTTTTTTATAATCTAGAAGGAAGCTATTTAATTTCAGCTGTGATGTTTAAATTCATTATCCATCAAATTCATAACATTTCTACCCAGTATCAGTGTTTTTGGTGAAAGTCACTCTTTTTTTAGATAATTCACCTTAGCATTTCAAATGCATGAGCAATCTATTAATATTAGTTTGGTTGGGTTTTTTTGATTTGAAATTCCACTTATTATTCGTGCAGCTGTAACCCGCTTTTAAGTTGTTTTTATTAAATAATTTCCACTTGCATTTTTGACTAGGAAATGCTAACTACTAAGAAGTTTTATACTTATTTGTTTTGATGTGATGCTTGCCATCTAAGAAATCCTCATCATCATCATCATTTAACGTCTGTTGTCCATGCTAGCATGGGTTGGACGGTTTGACCAGGGTCTGGGAAGCCAGGAGGCTGTGCCAGGCTCCAGTCTGATCTGGCAGTGTTTCTACAGTTGGATGCCCTTCCTAACGCCAACCATTCCGTAAGTGTAGTGGGTGCTTTTTACGTGCCACTGGCACAGAGGCCAGAGGAGGCTGGCAAATGGCCATGATCGGTTGGTGCTTTCTACGTGTCACCAACACAGACGCCACGTTTGGATGGTGCTTTTTATGTGCCACCGGCATGGGTATCTTACACATACACACTCACATACACACATATTATATTACATTCAAATATATATCTTTATTTTATATTTTTCATTATCGTGTCTGCATTATCTTTGCATCACACATACATGTATATTCTATGTGATTCGTAAATGAGAGTATTTTTGTGTGTGTATGTGTAAGTAATATATATTCATTGATAATGATGTTTACATATGTATGTATATATATATACATACATATATATATGTGGATATATATATCCACAAAAACACAGGGATGAGCAGAGACATCATTTCAGTGACATATTATATGTATACCTTAATGAAATATAGACTCACAATAATCCTCTGGGAATGCTACTATCAGAGACACTAATGTAATTTTTAGACATTGTTTATTATGAGACAAAATTCCACAAATGTAGTTAACTCCTGCCACTGAAGTAATTTTATCAGTGTTGCTATTTGTAGCAGTAATTGTTTGACATATGCTACTTAAATATGTAACTATATTCTTGTATAATGAGAAATACATTAATATATAATATACAATACTGTTTTTTATTGGTGAGGTCAGGAATGAAGTAGTAATTACGTATAATAAACTATTTGTATTTATGGACATTTGAAGCATCTAACATTAATAAGATAATAATTGCTTGTATATCTGTGCATGTATTTGTAATATATGTTTATAAGTCTTGTCATTGTTTTGTTGACTGCTCAATATGAATATCAAAATAATGTCCGTACTTGACAGATATTTTATGAATTGACTCTCTGAAATCGAAATCGATCAACATCAATGGAAATTGCAACTGTGATACCAGTGCCGGTGGCACGTAAGAGAACCATCCGAATGTGGCCATTGCCAGCGCTGCCCCGACTAGCCTCGTGCCGGTGGCACGTAAAAGGCACCATCCGTTCGTAAAAAGCACCATCTGATTGTGGTCGTTTGCCAGCCTTGCCTGGCACCTGTGCAGGTGGCACGTAAAAAGCACCCACTACACTCACGGAGTGGTTGGTGTTAGGAAGGGCATCCAGCCATAGAAACATTGCCACATCAGACTGGGCCTGGTACAGCCTTCTGGCTTCCCAGACCCCAGTTGAACCATCCAACCCATGCTAGCATGGAAAGCGGACGCTAAACGATGATGATGATGATGATGATGATAAAAGGCAAAGTTAACCTTAGTGAAATTTGAACTCAGCAAATAAAGGCTTGTAACTCAACACCATGCACCTTTGTTGGATGCTCTAACTAATCAGGCAGTAGGAAAAAAAACATTTAAGTACCCTGACACCCTGTCTTTGTTTAAAGTATATTTTCTTTTAATTTCTTTTTCTTTTCTTTTTTTACTTGTTCAAGTCATTTGACTGCGGCTATGCTGGAGCACCACATTTAGTCAAGCAAATCGACCCCAGGACTTATTCTTTGTAAGCCTAATACTTATTCTATCAGTCTCTTTTGCCGAACCACTAAGTTACCAACATCGGTTGTCAAGCGATGGTTAGGGAACAAACACAGACACATAACATATGCATATATATATATATATATATATATATATATATACTCTTTACTCTTTACTCTTTTACTTGTTTCAGTCATTGACTGCGGCTATGCTGGAGCACCACATTTAGTCAAGCAAATCGACCCCAGGACTTATTCTTTGTAAGCCTAATACTTTTCTATCAGTCTCTTTTGCCGAACCACTAAGTTACCAACATCGGTTGTCAAGCGATGGTTAGGGAACAAACACAGACACATAAACATATGCATATATATATATATAATATATATATATATATATATATATATATATATATACTCTTTACTCTTTACTCTTTTACTTGTTTCAGTCATTTGACTGCGGCCATGCTGGAGCACCGCCTTTAGTCGAGCAAATCGACCCCGGGACTTATTCTTTGTAAGCCCAGTACTTATTCTATCGGTCTCTTTTGCCGAACCGCTAAGTGACGGGGACGTAAACACACCAGCATCGGTTGTCAAGCAATGCTAGGGGGACAAACACAGACACACAAACACACACATACATATATATACATATACATATATACGACAGGCTTCTTTCAGTTTCCGTCTACCAAATCCACTCACAAGGCATTGGTCAGCCCGGGGCTATAACAGAAGGCACTTGCCCAAGATGCCACGCAGTGGGACTGAACCCGGAACCATGTGGTTGTTTAGCAAGCTACTTACCACACAGCCACTCCTGTGTATATATATATATACACACATACATACATACATACACACATACATATACGACAGGCATCTTTCAGCTTCCATCAACCAAATCCATTCACAAGGCTTTGGTCAGCCTGAGTCTATAGTTGAAGATGCTTGCCCAAGGTTCCTGCAGTGGGGCTGAACCCGGAACCATGTGGTTGAGAAGCAAGCTTCTTACCCAACAGCCATGCCTGTGCCTTATTGGTTTATTGGTTCTTGTGCATGGCCATATTTCCTACTGCAGAGGCTGCATAACTCTGATACATGTGTGTATTTTGTAGAGTATTGTTGTTGCAAGAAACTATCTCTATTGTATGAATATAGTGGTGCTTATGAATAAATAAATGTAGTGTATCCAGGATCAAATGTTAGGATAGTCATCACTGGAATGTCTTTGACCTGGGGTTAAAAAACAACAATAGTTAGCATAAATTGTCTATGTTAAAGGCATGGCTGTGCAGTTTAAGAAGCCTGCTTTGCATCCACATAGTTTTCGGCTCAGTCCCACGGCACAGAACCTTGGACAAGTGTCTTCCTATAGTACAAGGCCAACCAATGCTTTGTGAGTGAATTTTAGGTGATGGAAACTGCATGCAAGCCCAACATGTGCGTGTGTGTGTGTGTGTGTATGTGTTTGTGTTATGCGTCTGTGTCTTTGTAATCATGTTAGTCCTCTTCACTGCCTGACAATTGGTGTTGGTTTATTTTCATCCTCATAACTTAGCTGTCAGATAAAAGAAATAAATGGAATAAGTACCACACTGAAAAAAGTCCTGGCGCGGGGGTCGATGTTTTTTGACTAAACTCTTTAAGGTGATGCAAAATCGTGATTGCCGTCCAATGGCTGAAACAAATGAAAAAAAGAAAGAAAAAAAGGTATACAATGCATCTGCCAAATCAATACCAATAGCTAATTTAGAGTCAGATGTGAATCTTATTTAATAAATGATTGAAAAAAAAAATTGGAAAATTGCTGAATAAATTATTTACAGAAAAAAATAAGTGGTATGTTTTATTAAATGTAGTTGTTCTTTTTCTCTAGAAGTAGATATGCAAACAGCTAAACACTAATATAAACATAGAATTCAGAACAACAGCAGCAACAATAAACATTAAAAGGAAGGTTTAATGAGACAATCAATGGTTCTCTGTGTTTTCAAAAGAGCAAATTATAGGTATTTGTGAACTCAACTTTAAATGTTTGTATTCTGTTACATGTCTTGATTCCAAATATAGGTTCCACAACATTGTACTAGATAGTAAAGATTGTTTGCCAACATAACATGGCAGTCCTGGTTTAGGACTAATATTGCTGTAATTTAGCCCCAGGAGACAACGTCTCCAGCTGGCTATACGACACGATTTGTGTCCTTATATTTTCGAACAATATACAATGGGCTTCTTTCAGTTTCCGTCTACGGAATCCACTCACAAGGCTTTGGTCGGCCCGAGGCTATAGTAGAAGACACTTGCCCAAGGAACCACACAGTGGGCCTGAACCCAGAACCATATGATTGGTAAGCAAGCTACTTACCACAAGCCACTCCTGTGCCTATAGATTTGCTATAAGGGTTAGAGCTAGCACTAATTTTTACAATGTTTCATATATGAATACATCTAATGTAAACAATGTGATCAAAGATAGTAAAAAAGGTTTATTCCACTTTGTAAACTTACAGCTTAGAAAGAAGTTAAGAACACTCCTTCTTTAATTTCATATAATAACAATTAAGGGTTTCAATGATGCAAAACATTGAGGTCAGCTGAAGGTGCTTGCAACTCTGGCAGTCACCCAGGGTCACAAAGTACTTTGGGACATCATGTCATGTTTGCGATATTCTCAAAAGTACAAAGAGAAAAATATGAAAAATAATAAATAAAATAAGACACTTTTACATTTAAGAAATTGTAATTAACACTTTATTTCTATTTTTGCAAGGTTTATGCTTTGTTAAAACAAATTAATTTCACATTTAAGGGCACCAACAGGTTGTCCTTGGCACCAGCAATCCTAGAGTCATGTTAACCATATTAAACAGCTCTACTTAATATATTTAAAGCTTGTCATGAATGATATTTGATAACATATTAGTTATTTATTTGGTTTAACACTTTTCTTGTCGTATATATTTTGAGATGCTCTGTGTTTCCTTCAATTAATCGTTATATATAAAAGTGAAGTTGTGTGTCTGTCTCCAACGGTTTAGATTCCTAACTACTCCCACATTTTGCGGTGCAATTTAACGAAAACCAGGTATCTTATAGTCGTGATTCATAACGAGCCCTTCTGGGTATTAGCGCGTGTCTACAATGAGTCTACGATTTAAAAAAAAATTACCATCATTTTTTTTCCATTTTAATGCATTTTTCTCGCTATTATATAAGGGAAGTAACTCTCTAAAAATGTCTACAATGAGTCAACGATTTAAAAAAAAATTTACCATCATTTTTTTTCCATTTTAATGCATTTCTTTGCTATTTTTTGGCTATAACTCTCTAAAAATGCTTATATAGTTATTTCCCTTACAAACCCGAGCAACGCCGGGCTATACTGCTAGTTTTAAATATAACAAAGAATTTAGTAAAATAACTTAGTTATCATTAAGCTAGTGTTAGGAACATAAACTGTGACTAAGATTTGGTGGAAGATTTTTTTAATTAAAAACTTATGAAAACATTGGCATTTGTACTACAGAGCCAGAGGCAGTTTCAGGAGTTGGTATCAAAAGGGTTAATACAAACTCGGCAGGGTTTGATCGCAAAACTGGAAAACATTGAAATGTTTTGAGGTGTAATTTGTCTCGACCCAATCACTGCTACTTCTGATAAATACCATCACATTCTGAAAGTGTAAACAGATTATATGTTCTTTGCTTGAATAACTTAATTTATCTTCCTTTTAGTGATATTATCTTTTGTGTATACAAAATAGACAAAAGCTAGAGACTAAAATCCTGAAAGATATTACAGCATTTGATAAAGTATACTAGTGCTCCATATGTTGCAACTGTAAATATATTAAACGAATAAAGTGGAAGCTACTAAAACGATGCTACAGTTAATATTGTGTCTGTAAATACGCGATATGTAGTAATCACCACAGAGACTGAAACACACTTTCATATAAATGCAGTCACTTATATATTCTTGCTGACACAATATGAATTACAGTGACACACTGTTGTGAAATACAAACAAACTTTATTCAAAGGAAAGCAATTGTTTTGTTTTGCCAGGTAAGAGAAAGTGTTTAAATGCTCTCTGTGTACAAGTGAATTAGATCTGTGAAATGGTCAAAATTGGTAGAGCAGGATGTCAATAGGGAAAATGCATTTATAATGATGTAGACACACTGGCACTCAATGACATTGAGAGAAATAAAGACGCTCGAGAGTGTTATTAAAAGGGATTGCTTAATAAAGAGAGAAAGTGGAACAAAGTATTTCGACTCATAGGAGATCAGAATCAGGACCAACCACAGAAATATTCACGCATAATGTAAACTAAGAGAGAATGTGTAACCCCTAGGCATAAGACTGGGTTTGGAGGCATAATAGTAATCAATCAATTTAGCAAAAGAATTAAAGAGTAATATGTAATCCATGATAATTAATGTATCAAAGTAAGTGATAATGGTGTTGATGTCCCAACTGTGCAATGAGACTTTAGAAAGAGAGATAATAGAGAATAATGGAATGTATAACATGCAATATTAGAAATGATACATGGCTGGTGGTAGAGGTCTGTAGATATTATTCTGTTATGTACAAAATGAGTTTAACTCTTTAAAGCAGTGATGGAGAACTATTTCTGAAATTTGTGGGATGAGACAAATTGTTAGAACATAACACCTGTGACATGCATCTATGCTATGAAAAATAATGAATCTACAGTTTTACAAATTTATAGATATGCAACTTATATTTCTGAACGAGGTATAAACAGTAGCTGCATGACAATGTGAAGTATATTTGCCACTTAAATGTGGCTAACCACTAAGGGTGGATGCTACTGTAGCTTGTAGCCCCAGGAGAACATTATCTCCAGTTGGCTATTGGCACAATTTCTGTGTTCTATCAGTATTTGCAAAGGGAAGTCATCCTTCCCATCGTCGACCTGATGTGATGCGCACGGACCCAGGTTTCTGGGTATTTACCCATCATCAGCGCATGACAATCGCCGGTCTTCAATGCGAAGGGGTCCCAATGCAAATACATATATCCTTTTTCCAGAGACGAAAAGTCAGGCTTCCCTTTGCAAATACTGATAGGGCATAGAAAATGTGCCAATAGCCAGCTGGAGAAGATGTTCTCCTGGGGCTACAAGCTACAGTAGCACCCACCCTTAGTGGTTAGCCACATTTAAGTGGCAAATATACTTCACAACTTATATTTATTTTCTGCTTTGGTCTTAAACTACTTTTTTTCCTCATACATTTTTATAGACTTTGTCAACAAACAGTTTTCAAATTTAAAAGTTTTGCCAGTGGAAATAAAGTGATTCCACACCCCTTTAGTATTCGATCCTGAAATCCTTGCTTTATAGATGATTTATCCTTCCTCTCAGGTTTTAATAAAATGTCCTCTGTCTTCCTTCAACTAAGAATGATCTTTTATTCTGTAAAATTACTTCGTTGACATCTTTGATGCAGTCATTTTTCTTTTGCTAATTTTATTGCAGAATAACCAATATTTTAAAATCAGAAAATTTTCTCCAGAAAACTTTCATGTATCTGCCAGCATGATGTCAGGTACATGAAAAAAAATCCATTTGTTCAAAATATCATAAAGTACAAATTAACATTTTGATAACATGTCTCAACAACAAAATTTATAAGTATCTCTCACTGCTATCATTATAATCTCATAAAAATGTTTGTCCCAGAGAAAATAAAGTTGCAAGTCACCACCAATGTCAGAGGTCATGACTCCTAAGATATTGGAGTGTATATTAATATAAACTAAATAATACTTTTTAAAGGTTAGTACACCAGCTGTTAATGTATTTGTACTTTCAAATCTTACTCTATATACCAGTTATTTAGTTTTAATGGTGGGGTTAGGATTTAATGTCATCACTTCTTGCACAAACCAATGTGTCTAATATTTGCATGAATGATATTTATTCCAAGAACTTTTTCAACCAATTTTTTTAAAAACCAAAGCACTTATATACCGTTACACTTATGTTCAAGTTGTAATGTATTTCATTACTCCTTTTAAAACCACTTTTGTCTTATAAACATTTTTATACCATTATCAATGGGATAGTTATTCTTCATATCTAGATTTGCTTATTGCATAAACAGTTTCTGATATCATCATCATTGTTCGACCGTGGTCGAGACAATGGAACTTACCATGCTACGCCAGACTTCACGGTCCATCATGGCATTACGGACGGTCCATCATGGCATCCTATTGCTGGATGCCTGTATCCCTGGAGATTACATCAGGGTAGGAGAGTGTGCACCCTCTGGTATTGAGAGTAGATGGCTTCCAGAGGAGAAATTACCTCTTTTTCAGCTCTACAACAATGTCCAGCAAACTGGACTCTCCAACCTTTCACAAGAGATGACACAGGTGGTAGTTTCCCATATATTTGCATTTTGGTTGGATGACGCTTCCACAAGAGATTTTGAGCTCTCATAAGGAGGCGAGTGTAGGTTCCATCCAACCGCCTCTCAAGCTTCTTTCTGTTATACCTGAATACCCAACATGTCTGTACAGTATCATTGAGGTCCTAGTTTAATGCCCTGATGATACAGTACCCACATTAACACCAACATGCACATCTAGCAGTGCACAGTCAATACAGCTGAAACATGCTGTAAATAACTGTTTAATAAAGTTATAGACAGGAGCTCTCTGAACTTTGCCCGGGTTATTTCTTATTCTAGTAGCTATGCTCTCAGAGCATCTACCCCCTGCTACTGACTTGGTCACCTAGGTAACAGAAGCTATCATCTACTTCTAGTTTTTTTCCTGCCAGATTCCATGTGATGGAATCTGTTTTCTGTACATCTTCAGTGTTTATTGCCCCTGTGCATCTGCCATGCACTTGGTTTCTTTCCCTCACCCTCTTTCTTGTCCCTCTTCCCCTCTGCTTCTGTAACTCGCATGTGAGGGAAGTAAAATCACATCTGTACACTTCAACAGTCCAGCCAAATATATATATTTATATATCTACTGGGGATCGCTTCTCTATGTCTCTTGACCCTATTTTATGGCAGTAAGTACCAAATCATGTGGAATGTTTGTATATAAGTTTGTTACATCAAAACTATCAGTGAATGTGATTCTGTTGTTTTGGGCACATGTGACAGGGAAACAATGTAATCTTGAATGAAATTGGGTATGTGACTACACAGTGGTTTTAGGATAATGTCAAGGGGGTTGCTCAGATGACGTGTAAGACAGGCTGGACCAGCTATAATGAGTTTTAGTTTAAGGTCTTTTGTTTGTAGTAGTTTATGTATTCACAAACTTGTTCCTTTATAGCCTTCTGTTTTTCTTTCGACTTACGTATTTTTGGTAAGCCATAGAAGTTGCTGGATCTCAACTCAAAATTGGTAATATAGTCCCTTTCATAAGAAGTGAGGGAATTATAATGTTTTGAGACTAAATAATTGAGCTTCTTCATGATGCTGCATATATATATATATTCAATACCCATACATATCTTGCATCTATTTTCTTTCCTCCACGTCACTCTATTTTGTATCACATCTAAACTTACTATGACTTAAATATCCTTTCACACCGTCTCTGATGAAGGGATATCATTAATAAATATCCTGGAAACAGCTGTAAGACCTTCTATCTATAAATGCTCTAATATCTACACAGCCTTGGTTTTTTAATCTTATTACGCAAAAAATTTGTATATATATATATATATATATATAATCAAAAGAGAGGGATTTCAGAATGTCACAGTATGATTTAAATTATCATCATTGTCACCATTTTGACATTCATTTTTCCATACTTGCATGAATCAGATAGGATTCAGTGGGGGAATATTTTCTACTGCCAGATGCCATTCCAGCTGCTAGCACCCATCATTTCTAGTCAAGGTAATATTTCCCTTGTCTTCCAAGCAATGAATATCTTGCATCTATTTACAGTGAACTGGAAACAAATGAAAGCATTTCATGAACCTTTTGTTTATGGTGATCCTGCAACATAACAAGACATGTCAAGGAGCTGGGAGACATCCTTGTCACAGTTGACTGCAAGCAAAGGATACTGCCTATATTGTTATGCTGTGCTTGAGAAGACACGGCAAGCCAAGTGAGACCACAACCCATGGCCTATGCCAGGGGTGTAACCAGCCCACTTATGCATACCTTTCCTTCATTGAACACTAAACTCCACTTGCAAAGACCTGTTGAGGCAAATGAAATCGAAATCAAAATCAAATTCGATGACAGCACCGCATGACTGACATCTGTGCTAGTGGAGCGCTAAGAGCACCATCTGAGTGTGCTCATTGCCAGGGCTGCTGACTGACTCCCACGCCGGTGGCACATAAAAAACACCTTTCAAGCATGATTGTTACCAGCGTCACATTACTGGCATTTGTGCCAGTGGCACGTGAAAAACAATATTCGAGTGAAGTTGTTGCCAGAGCTGCTGGACTGGCTCCTGTGCAGGTGGCACATAAAAAACACCACTTGAGCGTAGTCATTGCCAGTACCGCCTAACTGGCCCTCATGCTGGTGACATGTAAAAGCACCCACTACACTCTCGGAGTGATTGGTGTTAGGAAGGTCATCCAGCTGTAGAAACTCTGCCAGATCAGACTGGAGCCTGGTGCAGCCATCTGGCTCACCAGTCCTAAGTCAAATCGTCCAACACATGCCAAAATGGAAAGTGGACATTAAAGGATGATGATGATAATGACAGTCAGCAAACACATGTCAAGATTAGGGAAAATCCAAACTCACTCATACAAACATACACATAAGGACTCACATGTGTATATATTAATATGAGAAGATGGATTGAACAGATTTTATGATGTATCACTCCAAGTGTTTCAATTCTTCATTACCAGCTGTTACATAAAACATACGCAACATTGTATCAATATGTCTCAGCAACAGCCATATATGATCATTCCTGGATGAATAGAGCTGAAAGCTCTTGAATCTATAATATATAAGGACACAGGAAATATGTCAAGGCCGACAGGAAGCATCGATGCTTCCTAGGGCTAAACAGCGGTGGTGCAATTCCCTTACAAGACTGTCATGTTAAGTTGACAGTATACAACCACTCTATCGCTTCACCACCGTACATATCTCTCTGAGATATTTAGAAATTTGATATTTCTGCTCTTGAATCTATTTTGACTCTATTCACCTGAAGATGCGCATATACAGTTATTGCTGAGTGGTGCCGAGGTCGACTTTGCCTTTCATCCTTTCGAGGTCGATAAATTAAGTACCAGTTATGAACTGGGGTCGATATAATCGACTTAATCCGTTTATCTGTCCTTATTTGTCCTCTCTTTGTTTAGCCCCTTGTGGGTAGTAAAGAAATAGGTATTAATGCAACATTGTGTATAATATATAAAACATCCAGCAATGAACAACTGATAACGATGTGTTGAAACAATTGTAGTGACACATAATAAAGCTTGTTCAATTCATTTTCTCATATTATTATTTTTTGTTTATACTCTACGAATATTTGTGGATTTCCACATGTATATCCAGTGAGAGAGAAAGTTCCACTGTAGCATTAGGTAGATGCTACCTGAAAAGGAACTTTGTAAAGCACAGATTATATTTTTAAAACAATGTGTGTGTGCAGGCATATTATACACGAGAGGCTTCTGTCTACCAATTTTTGCTCACAATATTTTTGTAAATCTGTGGCTTTGTATAGAAGAGAGGGAGAGAGAAAGAAAGAAGGAAAAGAAGTGAGATTGTTTAGAGTTTTACTTACAGAGCAGCTGACTGACAGAATGTCAAAGAAAATGCTCTCACTGCAGTATGTAGACACATCTCTTTATGGCTTTCTTCAAATCCTGCTAAAGTCAAATCTGTTTTTCATTTTTTTTTTTTACTGTGGCTGATAAAATAAGAACCAGAAAAAATCCAGAAGAGAATTTTTAACTGACTGCTCCTTTCCCCAAAATTTATAGATTTGTGTCATTGGTAAAAATCATCATTGTTTATCTGACCATGATCAACTTTACCTTTCAGCCTTCTAGGATAGATAAATAAAATAAAGTACCAGTTAAGGTTTTAGGGGTAATATAATTACCTACCTTACCTAGTCAAAATATATGGCCTCATGACTATATCAGAAATCATTATGTTAGATAAACTGGAAAATGTAATAACACTGATTGGACAAAGGAGAGACTAGATTAATCAGATTTTAGTTAGTAAGAACTAATCTGGAAAGATGAGGATTTATAGAAGAATTGAAGGAAGAAACAATAGGCAATAGATTAAGTCTATCTATTCTATTCCAGTATAGTCAGTGTTGTTGTTGTTGTTATTGTCAAATGATGATGATGATGACAATGATGATGATGTTGATGATGATGATGATAAACTACACATGTTCAAAGGCCTTTCAACTTGGCCTTGCTTCTCAAATTAGTATGCTTTTATGAAATATCTGGCTATTGTTATGTTTTCCTTTGTAACGAAAGATCTGAAAGTAATCACTGAATTCTCCTCAAGACAAGTTGTAATAATTAGAGAAGCTTCCAGCTACAAAAGACTGACTTTTAATATGTCGAAATGTTCTGATGTTTCCTTCTACAATAAAAAAAAAAAAAAGAAAAGTAGAAGCAAAATAGAAAAGGATTAAAAAAAAAATGAAGGAAAAAATTTGTTTTTTTACTTGAAGCAGAGTGTAGGAAACTAGAAAATAAACAACTGCTAAGAAACTCTTAGATATAAATATGTGTGTGTATGTATGTATATATATATATGTATGTATGTATATACATGTGTGTGTGTATTTGTGCTTGTATATATATTTGTTATATATGTTTATTTAAATACTTACTATACACAACTCCAAACATGGATTAGAGCAGAAGTGTGTATGTGCATGTACATGTGTATATGTGTATTTGAGAATTAATCTACATATGTGTGTGTGAAGTATATGTGTGATCAGTTCAAGTGCATATCAGTATACATGGTAAGTTCGTGTGTGTGTGTAATATATATATGCTAGCATGGAAAGCGGACGCTAAATGATGATGATGATGATGATGATGATAAGCAAATGTACATACCTATACTTATGATTTTTTTAAAAGTGCAAACACATATGCAAAAGCTTGATAAATCTGTGTGAGTTTGAATGTGTGTGTGTGTATATATATATATATAATATAAATATTTATATATATATATTTATATATGTATGTGCATGTATGTGCATATATATATATATGTGTATGTATGTGTATATATATATTTGTGTATGTATGTGTATATATATATTTATTTATGTGTATATATATATTTATGTATGTATGTGTATATATATTTATGTATGTATGTGTATATATATATTTATGTATGTATGTGTATATATATATTTATGTATGTATGTGTATATATATATATGTATGTATGTGTATATATATATTTATGTATGTATGTGTATATATATATTTATATGTATGTATGTGTATATATATATATTTATATATGTATGTATGTGTATATATATATATATATATTTATATATGTATGTATGTGTATATATATATATATATATATTTATATATGTATGTATGTGTATATATATATATATATATATTTATATATGTATGTATGTGTATATATATATATATTTATGTATGTATGTGTATATATATATATTTATATATGTATGTGTATATATATATATTTATATATATACACACGCACACACACACACATAGTGTGTTATTGTGTGTGTATTATTCAGTATGACTATGTATTTGTGTATAGTGTATATAAACGATTTTCTTTTTTTAACAATATTTGATTGGCATTAAAGTTTAGGAAATTTTAAAATGACAAATTAGAAAACCTACAAAAATATATTTATAAATGATGTGATATTGTTCTTACAGATTATTTTCTTTCACTGGAAGTAATTGGAATCAGATAGTTGCATCATTAATCATGAGACAGTTGATTGCAACAGGATTATCAGTCACATGACTACAAACTGCTATCTTGTGTATGGTTTTTATGTTTGGTAGATATCCGTTGATTATAATTAGCTTATTTGTTAAATGTCTCGTGGTTTTGACTGGCCTGCTCATTAGACATCTGGTTATTGGCCACTTTGTTATGTATCTGTTGATTGTGAACGGGCGGGCTATTTATTACATGTCCCATGTCTGTGACTGGTTTATTTGTGAATATGCCTGGTAACTGTGACTAACGTAGTGATTGATTTTGAATGACCAATTGGTGCAGGCATGGCTCTGTGTTCGTCTTAAGATGTTCGTCTTATAATTGCATGGTTTCAGGTTCAGTTCCATGGCACAGCACCTTGTGCAGGATGTCTTCTACTATAAGCCCCCTTCTATTGATGCCTTGTGAATGAAACTGCTAGACAGAAGCTGTATGAAAGCCCATCAAATCAAGTGTGTGTGTGTGTGCATGATTGTGTCCTTGCATGCATATATGCATATAAGGCGGTGAGCTGGCAGAAACGTTAGCGCGCCGGGCGAAATGCTTAGAGGTATTTCGTCTGTCGTTACGTTCTGAGTTCAAATTCCGTTGAGGTCGACTTTACCTATCATCCTTTCGGGGTCGATAAATAAAGTACCAGTTTCGCACTGGGGTCGATGTAATCGACTTACTCCCTTTGTCTGTCCTTGTTCGTCCCCTCTATGTTTAGCCCCTTGTGGGCAGTAAAGAAATATATATGTGTGAATGTTGACAGTCAATGGCTTCATTTGTCCCTGTATGAGTGAAACATTCATCATCATCATCATCATCATTATCGTTTAACGTCCGCTTTCCATGCTGGCATGGGTTGGACGGTTCAACTGGGGTCTGGCAAGCCCGAAGGCTACACCAGGCCAGTCAGATCTGGCAGTGTTTCTACAGCTGGATGCCCTTCCTAACGCCAACCACTCCGAGAGTGGTGTATATGATGTATACATTCCTTGTTGACATTACAACAGGCCAGGCGAGCTGGCAGAAATGTTAGCATGCCGGGCGAAATGCTTAGAGGTATTTCACCTGCCACTACGTTCTGAGTTCAAATTCCGCCGAGGTCGACTTAGCCTTTCATCCTTTCGGCGTCAATAAATTAAGTACCAGTTACACTCTGGTGTTGATGTAATCAACTTAATCCCTTTGTTTGTCCTTGTTTGTCCCCTCTATGTTTAACCCTTTGTGGGCAATAAAGAAATAAGATATTAATGGAATATAATTTTCCTTCCTTGAAAACCAAGTATGTGTTATATGTTGACAGGAAGAGCATCCAGCAGTAAAATGCTACCTTAGTTAAACCCCCATCCAGCCTATGCTAGAATAGAAAAATTGACATTAGACAAATATATATTTCTTTATTGCCCACAGGGGGGCTAAACACAGAGGGGACAAACAAGGACAGACAAAGGGCTTAAGTCGGTTACATCGACCCCAGTGCATAACTGGTACTTAATTTATCGACCCTGAAAGGATGAAAGGCAAAGTCGACCTCGGCAGAATTTGAACTTAGAACGTAATGGCAGACGAAATACTGCTAAGCATTTTGCCCGATGTGCTAACGATTCTGCCAGCTGCCGCCCTTTACATTAGACAAATATATGAAGCCAGTGGTTACCTGCATGACAGTGACTGGCCTGTTTTTGTTATATACCTGGTGATTGTGAAGAAGCCTAGTATATTGATTACCTGGTGATATTGGCAAGTCTAATTTGTAACTTATCTACTACTGTGACTGACCTGTTTTTGTTGCATATCTGGTGACTGTGTCCGGTCTGATTTTGTTACATATCTAGTAACTATGACTAGATAAATTGTTTTGTTACATGATTGTGTCTAGTCTGTTAGTATCATTGCTGGTAACTTTGGATGACCACTTTATTACATAAATGAGTTGCAATTAGCCACTATTTTATTTGTGTGTTGATTGTGACTGACCACTGTGTGATGTATCAGATGCTTGTGACAAGACACTTTGCTATACATGCTTCCATTGTAACAAATTTGTTAACTAAGAGCCAGATAATAATCATTATTATCTAATGACTATTATCTGATTATTATTACTATTGATTATTGTATGATAATGAAAGAGGCAGTAATTTTACAATCATTGATTGAAATTCTTTTCACTGTACAATACAGGATGTAATGTGTAATGTTTATGTAAGAATAATATGACATCTAGTGAAAAGTAGTTTGGATTTAAAACTAAGGGGAATATTTGATGAGATATTAGTTGATTGCATTTCCAAATCTCTCTATGTTCTTTTTGTGCTTTCTGTAGACTCATGGCTCAGTGGTTAGAGTGCCAGGTTCACCATCACAAGGTATTGGGTTTGATTTCCGGACTAGACTGTGTGTTGTGTTCTTGAGCAAGACACTTTATTTCACGTTGCTCCAGTTCACTCAGCCATAGAAATGAGTTGTGATGTCACTGGTGCCAAGCTGTATTAACATTTGCCTTTCTCTTGGGTAACATCAGTGGTGTGGAGAGGGGAGGCTGATATGTGTGAGTAACTGCTGGTCTTCCATAGACAACCTTGCCTGGACTTGTGCCTTGGGGGGGGAACTTTCAAGGTCCAATCCCATGGTCATTCATGACTAAAGGGGGTGTTTACCCTTTTACTTATGTTATGTGTTCCCTAAGACATCAGGGTAGTTCCATTTCTGATTGCATGTGTAAAAAGGTACTTACAAGAAGACAGACTAAATATGTTTAGAGACATTTTGTGGAATACGCTCTTCGGCAGAAAGGAACACAGAAATAAACAGGGAGAGAAGATAGAAAAAGGTATAGAGGCTAACGATCTATCATGGCAAATGCTGGACAGAGGGGTCACACAGGAGAGCTAGGAAGAAGGGGAGATAATAAAGTAGTGAAGATAATAAAGTAGTGGTGATCCCAAAATGAAGGTCTGCGTGCATGTGGAAGGAGGCTGGTGACATTGATGTGTGCGTGTGTGCATGTATAAGTGTGTGGATGATGGTGTAAGTGCTGGTGTGTGCGGGATGTTGTGGTGTGGTGTGGTGTGGTGGTGTGGTGGTGGTAGTGTGGTGTTGGGGTGTGGGGGAAGCGAGAGTGGGGGAAAGCAAGGATGGGATCTAAATAAATAAAGTAAACTGACTATAATTAGAATGCAAAGATGGGTTAGTATTTCTGATGAAATGACCTGAACTAATTACACCAGAATTATTTTATTATATACAAGAAAAGTAATGAAGTAATATATGTGGAATAACGCATGATAAGCAAAACTAATTGTCCCTGTGGCATTTTAACTAAATATATATTTACTCTTGCAGTCTATGATTAATTATTATAAGCTTTCTTTGTTTTAACAAAAATTTATATTGAATGTGAGTGGCTGCATGGTAAGTAGCTTGCTTACCAACCACATGGTTCTGGGTTCAGTCCCACTACAAGGAACCTTGGGCAAGTGTCTTCTATTATAGCCTCGGGCTGACCAAAGCCTTGTGAGTGGATTTGGTAGATGGAAACTGAAAGAAGCCCGTCATATATATGTATATATATATATGTGTGTTTGTATGTGTGTGCATATGTTTGTGTGTCTGTGTTTGTCTGCCAACATCACTTGACAACCGATGCTGGTGTATTTAGGTCCCTATAACTTAGCGATTCGGCAAAAGGGACCGATAGAATAAGTACTAGACTTACAAAAAATGAGTCCTGTGGTCGATTTTCTCAACTAAAGATGGTGCTCCAGCATAGCCGCAGCCAAATGACTGGAACAATAAAAGAGTAAAAAAAAAAAGAGTAGAGAGTATGTTGGATTGATAGATTTAGTGGAAAGGTGAGCAAAATGTCATGTATTTTTGTTATAGCTCTTTACATCCTGAGTATCAATCTTAAGTGTGTTATCATCTTTCATTCTTGTGGGACCATTAAAATATGCTTGCTGAAACACTGGCATCAATATAATTGATAACACTAATCTCACTAAATGAAGAAACTTATTTTTGTGATAGGAATTCATATTAAATGTCTAACAAATGTCCATATTAAATGTCCATCATTTTTATATCTAATTTTCCATATTTTTTCATAAGTTATTTTCCTCTAATGCAAAAACATGATCTGTTTCTTATTATTTCAAGTTTATAGCAATTATTATATGCAAGAAATTGTGCATTCCAAATAAAACAACCACATTACTGTGAATAAATAAAATTATTGTAATATATCAAGTTCCTATATATCAAGACAATATTAGCTTACTAACATTAGAGTTAGTTGCTTGTATTCTCTTCATTTGTAGTTTCTCTTCACTTAGCTCTCACTTCACCAAGCAGTAAATAGATGAAAGTGTTAGCAAAATCTATGGTTTAAACCAGGGAGGTGCTGCCTGGGTAGGCAAGGTAGGCTGTGCCTACCCTGAATAAAATAGATCGATAGTAATATGTTCCTTTTATGGCAAAATATGCACCTAATTCAATAAAACTATGATGGTTATTCTGATTACTAGGCATAAAATACAAGCATAATTTGCCCCTGCCTTTCAATCTCAGTATTAAAGCTAGCATAGAACTGCTGTAGTACACATGCTGCGTACATTCCTACAACAACATTTTCTTGACGCACTATAAAGGCAGAAGTAAATCTGCCTACAACTCAGTCGCGCACCTGTGTTTTGCTTATTTTTTGTGTGTTTTACTACATAAAAGTCACTAACTGCCTACCCTGAGTAATTACTGACAGTACGTGCCTGGTTTAAACAATGTAAGAACAAAAAAAAATTAACAAGTGTTTTATTAACTTATAGTGTTGTACTGAATTTTTTTCGTTTTGAGAGGATGATGATGAACATAGTTAAAATAACTTGTCCTAAATACACCATGAAGATGAAGACTTTAATAGTGACACATTAATGCAATGGGGTATGAATTTGTTCATTGCAAGATTATTTCTTTATATTGCTTCTAGTAAATGATAAATATTCTTTCAAAACAAATAAAATACTGAAGTTTCATTTGATATAAATTTCATAGAATTTCAGAAATCTCTGTGAGTGGATACCCTTCCTAATGCTAGCCAATTTACTGAGTGTATGCGCATATGTATGTATGTATGTATGTATGTATGTATGTATGTATGTATATATATAGATAGATAGGTATGTATATGTATATATATATATATATATATATATATATCATCAACATCATCATCGTTTAACGTCCGCTTTCCATGCTAGCATGGCTTGGACATTTTGACTGAGGACTGGTGAACCAGATGGCTGCACCAGGCTCCAATCTTGATCTAGCAGAGTTTCTACAGCTGGATGCTCTTCCTAATACCAGTCACTCTGAGTGTGTAGTGTGTGCTTTTACGTTCCACTGGCACGAGGACCAGTCACGTGGTACTGCCAATGACTATGGTGTTTTTTTACATGCCACCTGCACAGGAGTCAGTCCAGTGGCACTGGCAACGACCTCACTCAAATGTTTTTTCATGTGCCACCAGCGCAAGTGCCAGGAAGGTGATGCTGGTAATGATCACACTCAAATGTTGCTTTTTATGTGCAACCAGCACGGAAACCAGTTAGCTGTTCTGGCAACGATCATGCTCAGATGGTGCTTGCTCTTAGCGCTCCACTAGCACGGATGCCAGTCAGCGAATTTGATTTCGATTTCACTTGCCTCAACAGGTCTTTGCAAGCAGAGTTTAGTGTCCATGAGGCAAGGGAAATCGAAACCGAATTCAATGACTGGTATCTGTGCTAGCAGAGCACTAAGAGCACCATCCGAGTATGATTATTGCCAGAGCAACTAACTGGCTTCCATGCCAGTGGCATGTAAAAAGCACCAGTCGAGCGTGATTGTTACCAGTGTCGCCTTATTGGCACTTGTGATGGTGGCACATGAAAAAACATTTGAGCGAGGTTGTTGCCAGTGCCGCTGGACTGGCTCCTGTGCAGGTGGCATGTAAAATATACATATCATTGTATATTATTGACTGCTATTTTCAGTAAATATTGGTGCATTGTTGTACCACTATTCTATATTTGTGTGTGAGTGAGTGTACAGAAGTGATGAAAAAGGACCGAGATGACTAGTGATTAACTATGCTCAAGAAAATTTCCTCCACTCTGGCAAAAATTAGCATATTGTTTAGTCTATGCCCCCACATTCAAGCCATCCCTATGACCCATCTTCTCAAAACCTATCCCTTCATCACTCTTCTAACTACAGCACTATCTCTCAGCTGCTGTAACTATAGATATATGAAGTAGAGATGCACATATTTAATCCCCGACACTTTGTGCCACTAGGTTCTCCTATTCTTGGAGCCATCGCCCAATGTCACCTACCATGCATTCTCAATATCATACCATACCTGTCTAGAACACCATGTCATATCAACCATCAGTCTTCCACAACTCTTGATCTGATCTCTGTTCTCTTTGCTGAGCAACCACCATCTCTCACCCACAAATCTTATTTCATCACCCTATTTCTCATCTATATAGTTTCATTACAATTCTGTTCTCCACATCCTCCTTTCTGTACTACCACTTATCACTTTCTCCTCCCTCTCCCATTCATATTTCCTTTAACTTCTCCCACACTGATATTCATCAATGACTGTGCACCCTGCATCATCAATATCAGTGTTTCTCAACTATTTTTTGCCAATGGACCCCTTTACTCTTGTATTCTCCCATTGTCACTTAATGTTTAAAACATCCTATTATATTTTTTATAAATATTAAGAATTGTACAAAATAATTGTTAAAATATTTTATGTTTTATAGAAATAAAACCACTTCACTGCTCATAAATTTTAACAATGCAACCTTATATGGACCCCCAAGGGTCATATGGACTGTGGTTAGAACCACTGATCTATACATCTCTATATCTCACCATCAATCACTCACCTTACACTCTCATGAACTTATTCAAAAGTCTTCCTCTAACCACTCATTTCTCTATCTTCATCTCCCTTACATTCTCCTTGTAGTACCTGGAGGTTATGTCTTGACACCTCCTCACCACCTGGGGTAGCCATGTAGCTTCTCTACTGCAAGACATCCATTCCTATTCCTCAGTCATCCTCTTGCCTCTCAACACCTAATATTAACCACCTCCCACAATACCACAAGCACCCCAATCAAGGAGTCATGTCTTGCAGTTTGATAGGATCCAGCAGATCTTAGGACTAAGATCTGCTGGATCCTATCAAACTGTCCAACTCAATCCTGCATGGAATATCGAATATACAACTAAATGATGATAAGAATGATGAGGATATATTCATCTATATATATACATACATACATATATATAAATTCAGTGTGCAAGTAGGGGTTCACCAAAGAGCAGTTCCCAGCCCCCTCTTGCTCAACATAGTCTTTCAGAAAATAGCAGAGGAATTTAAGTTAGGCTGTCCCTGTGAGCTCCTTTAAACTGATGGTCTAATTCTTATGGCTGAATCACTACCAGAACTAGAGAAGAAATCTCAGGTGTGGAAGGAAGGTCTAGAATCAAAAGGCCTTAGAGTTAATATAGCAAAAACCAGTCTTAGTAAGTAGGCAAGCAGACAAATCACAGATCTCTTCAGGGAGATGGCCCTGCTCAATATCTAGAAAAGACGTAGGTAGAAACTCAATAAGGTGTACCCAGCACATGCTATGGACACATAGGTGCAGCAATATCAGAGGAAGGTTAACAAGGAAACAAGTTTTGTGTGTGGCAGATGTACAGGTACAATAAACACTAGAAACGTACAGAAAATAAACTCCATCAAGTACTAGTGGGGATACTTATAAGTGGTTGATATCTTTAGTTATTTGGGTGACCAAGGCAGCAGTGGGGGTACCCTGAGAGTGTAACTGCTAGAATAAGAATTAGCTGGACAAAGTTCAAGACGCTTCTACTTTTGTTGATAACAAAGGGCCTGCCCTTCAAAGTGAAAGGCAGATTGTATGATGCCTGTGTGCAGACAGCCATGCTACATGGAAGAGAAACATAGGCTGTGGCTGTAGAGGACATGCAAAGGCTTGAAAGAAATGAAGCTAGTATACTTCACTGGATGTGCAATGTCAGTGTGCATGTACAACAGAGTGTAAGTGCCTTGAGAGAAAAACTGGGCACAAGAGGCATCATATGTGCAGTATGCAAGGGAGAAGACTGTGCTGGTATGATCCTGTGATGCATAAGGATAAGAACAGCTGTGTAAAGAAGTGTGGAGGAAATCTGTGGAAGAGATAGACCCAGGAAAATATGGGACATGGTGGTGAAGCAGGATCTCCAGATTTTGAGTCTCATGGATGCAATAACAAATGATCAAGACCTTTGACTGTTTGCTTTGTTTGAGAAGGCTCATCATCATCATCATCATTTAACGTCCACTTTTCATGCTAGTATGGGTTGGACGATTTGACTGCAGACTGGCAAACCAGACGGCTGCACCAGACTCCAGTCTGATCTGGCAGAGTTTCTACAGCTGGATGCCCTTCCTATAGTGGGTGCTTTTTATGTGCCACCAGCATGAGGGCCAGTCAGGCAGTAAGCCAAGTAAAATCATTGTTGTGGACAGTGCCGGTGATACATGAAAGGCACCCACTGCACTCTTGGAGTGGTTGGCATTAGGAAGGGCATCCAGCTGTAGAAACCAAACCAAAATCTGGTACAGCTCTCTGGCTTACCAGTTCCAGTCAAACTGCCTAACCCATGCCAGGATGGAAAACAGACACTAAATGATGATGATGATGATGCTGATCACACACACACACACAAGTGGTGGACTCTTTTGTAGTAAGCAACAGATGATGGTTATGCAACTTTTTACGAAACAATTTGCACAGATGATATGTTTATTGTGATTAAATGTTTGAGTTGTATATTATTTCACTCTCTTCATTGAACCAACATTGTCTGTACAGGTGCATGGGGTGCCACATCATTAGAGGCTGAAGCATTTGCAAAGCAAGAAGAAATGTGGTGTTTTACTCAAGAATACAGGAATACGCCACCTGGTCTGGGAATCAACCACAACCCTGGAGATCATGATCGCAACACTGTAACCACTGTGTGACAAGCCCTCATAAATTCACACATACATACATGCACATACACACACATGCATACATACATACATACACACACACATACATACATACATACATAGAAAGGTGGCGAGCTGGCAGAAACGTTAGCATGCCAGGTGAAATGCTTAGCGGTATTACGTCTGCTATTACATTCTGAGTTCAAATTCCACCGCGGTTGACTTTGCCATTCATCCTTTCGGGGTCGATAAATTAAATACCAGTTATGCACTGGGGTCAATATAATCGACTTAATCCGTTTGTCTGTCCTTGTTTGTCTTCTCTGTGTTTAGCCCCTTGTGGGTAGAAAAGAAATAGGTATTTCGTCTGCTGCTATGTTCTGAGTTCAAATCCTGCCGAGGTCGACTTTGCCTTTCATCCTTTCGGGTTCGATAGATTAAGTTCTAGTTATGCACTGGGGTCGATATAATTGACTTAACCCCTTTGTCTGTCCCCTCTATGTTTAGCCCCTTGTGGGCAATAAAGAAATAAGATACATACATACATACTTACATGCATCTGACTTTCAGTTGGATTTCAGCAAAGAACCTTTATTTTTAATGCAAGGTTTTATTGCTTTTATACATTATGCACATTTCAGTAGGATTAAATTAATAGTTCAAGAAACAAAAACAGGCTAAGCTGGCACAACAGTTAATCTCAAAACAATTAGACTTTCCTCAAAATTGATCAATTTTATCTATTTTCAATTTATCTTCCAGCATCTGTGAATTATTGAGTATGATTAGGAATTAGGTGAGCATGTTATAGTTGTTGTTTTTGTTGGTGTTGCTTCTGTTGTTATTGTTTCTGATAATGCTGAATAGCCCTAATTACCACTGCTCCTACCGAGCAAGCTGTCTAAGAAGCTAAATGATGCTGAAAAGATGAATCGGATTGTGTCTTGAATTTTATTGCTGCATAAGAAATTATAAGATGTAAAACTACATCGATGAACGGTAGCTAGCTTAAGTTCCCCCACTGTGTTAACTTCAAGAAGAATATTCTTCTCTTCCTTCTAAACACATTATATAAAGGACACATTTGCAGTGGAGTACTGTGGGTTACAAAACATCAGATATAAATTGCATTCAATCTGAATACTAATTATATATGATCTTTTTCCAATTCTGAAATTTGGCACAAGCTCAAGTGTATTCAGTCATGAGCAGAGAAAGAAAGAAAGGAGAGCCAAGACAGTAGATAAGCATGGTAACTAGTACACTTGATTGACTCATTAGTATCAATACTAATTTAAATCTGGCCCCAATAATGTAGCAGGAAGTATGGTGGAATAGAATGATATACTAATGTTGATTGGGATCCAAGAGCAACAAGCTGAAATAAAAATTCAGTGAGAGAAAGAAAATATTGTCATAGATTTTTATCTCTTCTAAGTATTTAAGTGTCCTCAACAAAATCTTAATGCTATTAACAAACTTTTCTATTTTCCTATTGAGAACATGAATGATGCGTTCTGTGCTTTGCTTTTTTCTTTTGTTTTTTTTAAACTTGTTTACATTCTTAATGTGAGGGGATTTAACGTAAGCAATATCGACCACCAAACCATCAATTTTATTACCTGTTTATATGTTACATTGCAATCAGAACCAGTTATACATTTGTTGTAGGCATGTTGTATATAAGACAAATGAAATTCGAAATAAAGAGTGCTCAAGGACAATGTTTCTCAAGAAACGAATGCAGGTCTGCTGGGGGCAGCAGTGGACGAATGCAGGTCTGCTGGGGGCAGCAGTGGAGATTGTAAATGGAACAGTCATTACCATAAAATTAAGATGTTTTTTGTTGACTTTTCTAAACTTCTCCACCATCATTACAGATAACTCTCTCTCTTTTACTCTTTTACTTGTTTCAGTCATTTGACTGCGACCATGCTGGAGCACCGCCTTTAATTGAGCAACTCAACCCCGGGACTTATTCATTGTAAGCCCAGTACTTATTCTATCGGTCTCTTTTGCCAAACCGCTAAGTGATGGGGACATAAACACACCAGCATCGATTATCAAGCAATGCTAGGGGGACAAACACAGACACACAAACATATACACACACGCTTATATATATATATATACATATATACGACAGGCTTCTTTCCATTCCGTCTACCAAATCCACTCACAAGGCATTGGTCAGCCTGGGGCTATAGCAGAAGACACTTGCCCAAGATGCCACGCAGTGGGACTGAACCCGGAACCATGTGGTTGGTTAGCAAGCTACTTACCACACAGTAGAATTTTATTGATGTCAAATCAGTTTTGGTTACACATTAATGAAGTGTATGGAAGAGCAACGATGTCACTTACTTTGGAGATGGATGGATTAACAGAATTGTAAGAAAAAATGCCTTGCTGTGTTTATTCTGGTTCTTTATGTCATGAGTTCAAGCCCTGCTGAGGACAACTTTGCCTTTCATCCTTTCAGAATCAATAAAATATTGATAGTATTCTGTTGTGTCTGGGGAGAGTCATTTTCTTTTTGTGCCTTCTAACAGACACAACAGAATATGCTTCAACACACGAACTCATATAAAGAATCTTGCAAACCAAATCCAAAAACAAAATATTGATAGTATTGATGAGATAGATAGTATTGACTAAAAACTCTTCCTACAAAATTGCTGGCCTTGTACCTAATCTAGTTGGTCGGTCGGTCAGTTCGTTGGTTGATGTTTATTAGTTTGAGAAACACTGATTTAGCATAGTCTGCTTTTTTTGTTGATTTGTATTTGATGTTATAACCAAAAACAGTTAATTAATTGAAAAGTTTAATTTTAATAAAATTTCTGAGCTTACTATATCAAGTATAATAAAACTCAATTTTATGCTTTCATGCAGTCTGGATTCATATGTATTTTACCCCAATCATTCTCCAGATGAAATTCAGAACTTTATTAATAACTATTCAGTTATTCGGCAAATATTTCAGACATCTGAACTTGTTCAACAGGGTTAGGTGATTTTACTAATTCAGATATTTTCTTAATCTCTAAAGAATTGGTCTAGATATTGCTAGATATTCATAATATTATTTCTTTATTGCCCACAAGGGGCTAAACATAGAAGGGACAAACAAGGACAGACAAAGGGATTAAGTTGATTACATCGAACCCAGTGCTCAACTGGTGCTTTATTTATCGACCCCAAAAGTATGAAAGGCAAAGTCAACCTCGGTGGAATTTGAACTCAAAACGTAGCAACAGACGAAATACCGCTAAGCATTTTGCCCGGTGTGCTAACGTTTCTGCTAGCTCGATGCCCATGTTGATAATGATTTAAACTACCACCTAAAAGAGAAATGGTTTATATGCAATCCAAAGCATTACACTGTTACTTTCCAATAACTCAGTCTATTAAACTGAAAATTATTTGCATGAGTAGCCATGGCTTACAACAGAAAGCAGAGGTACTCAGCAAAGCTGAATGCTTCATTAGGTAGCTGGGTTTAAATCTTCTAATGAGCTGAGAGTAAGCAATCAGGATTTTTCACCCTAGTGTGATTTTCTCAAGAGATCTTAAATGGATTTGTAATTACAAAAAAAAGCCATGTCCCAATTGTAGAAACCAAGGAGTAACTGTGGGAAATTTCTCGTGGGACACCATTTGCATGAAGAACATTTATTTAAGTATGCAATAACATATTTAATGTAGTGTGCTAAAAAGAATCATTAATTAATTAAAACTGCATCATAATGAGGAGAAAAGTCATTAGCATTAATAACATTTCTTGTTAATAATGACACAGGAGAGAGAGGAGAGAACTTAACAAATTAAAGTGATGAAGGTATTGTGCTCTTTCCAGGCAAATAACCTGAGCTAAACAGAGTTATAACAAAAGTTTACCTCAAGGCAGACAATGAAGAAATGTAAACTAAGAAATTGTCTGTTAGTGATTTGATTATTACACTTAAAACTAACAAATAGAGCTTCATGCTTCATCAGCAAAAATACTAATAGTTATCACAATCATTCATGAAATTGATGCTTGATAAATCACCAGTTTTAATACATAAATTGCTTCTTCAGTAAAGTGCAGAGATTGATGCATACTTGAAAATTTTGCTTCTGTAACTAAATGGAATTTGATCCTGCCTAAATGGTATTTGATCCTGCTGCACAACCCCTTGAGTAAATATTTTCTATCTTATCTTTACGTTATCAAAAGCTTTAAGAGAGAGACCTGGTAGACATAAACTATTTAAGGTGGTGAGCTGGCTGAAACTTTAGCACGCCGGGCAAAATGCTTAGCAGTATTTCGTCTGCCATTAGGTTCTGAGTTCAAATTCCACCGAGGTTGACTTTGCCTTTCATCCTATCGGGGTCGATAAATTAAGTACCAGTTATGCACTGGGGTCGATGTAATCGACTTAATCCCTTTGTCTGTCCTTGTTTGTCCCCTCTATGTTTAGCCCCTTGTATGCAATAAAGCAAGCTGGCTTTAAGGAGGCAAGCTGGCAGAAACATTAGCATGCCAGGCGAAATGCTTTGCAGTATTTTGTCTGCCATTAGGTTCTGAGTTCAAATTCTGCTGAGGTCGACTTTGCCTTTCATCCTTTCGGGGTCAATAAATTAAATGCCAGTTATGCACTGGGGTCGATGTAATCGACTTAATCCCTTTGTCTGTCCTAGTTTGTCCCTTCTATGTTTAACCCTTTGTGGGCAATAAAGAAATAAGAAACTATGTAAGAGCCCATTATAGTGACTGTTCTCGTTCTTGGGTGGTAGACTTAAACCAACACCAAGTTTAACACTACCAATTATCTTTGGGAGCAGGGGTGCCATTAGTGGAGTCCACTCTGTTGCAAGTGTTCAGGTTAACTGCCTTTCTTCACATAAATTTCAGAAACTCTAAAAGGGGACGTTACTTCACTAATTATATATGTTATTTTATTGGATCTGCAAGAAGCAAAACTGGTTGAAATTCTTGAGTTTCATTATGTGTAGATGCAGCTGAATTATCGGTGGACCAATTTAGTTAAAGACTTACAACAACAAATAATATGTCAAATGGAATATGATCTTCCAGTTAGTCAGCTCAAATTGAGATGTTGCAGATTTTTTTAAAGACAGATGCCAAACCTCACCTCTTTCCAAATTAGGCAATATTTCTCCATGGCCAAACATTTTCACAAGACATTGGAAATGAAGGACACTGTTATAAGATGGTGACACTTATTTACAACTATTGTATATTGTCAAGAGAAAGAAACAACTTACAGACATACACATGTGCATATACACATACATATACATCTGTGTGTGTGTGTGTGTGTGTGTGCATGCTCTTTTCAGTTTTTGTCTACCAAATCCACTCTCAAAGTTGTGGCCAGCTCAGAACTACAGAAGACACTTATCCAAAATGACACACAGTGGGACTGAACTTGGAACCATGTGGTTGGGAAGCTAGCTTCTCAATCACACAGCCACATCTACACCTATATAAATACAGGTCAGTATTTAAGAGATGAAGAATTATGTATATTATTTACCTTATTTACATTATGGAAAAATAGAGACCACCTCCCCCTATGGGACACAACAACCTCCTAAGCAGACTGAGTGCAGATATGAATAGCATATGGGAACTGGTATTAAGGAAGGATAGGAGAATATTAGATTTATAAGTCCTGAAATTTACTCCATAATTGCCCATGGGAATATGGCGTAGTGGTTAAGAGAGTGGGATACTAACCCCAAGATTCCGAGTTCGATTCCAGGCAGTAACCTGAATAATAATAATAATAACAACAAACATCAAAAAATACATTAGGAATGAGAACCCAGGTTTGAAATTTGCCCAAGATACCTGATGAAGGCTGGAGGGTATATCAGCCGAAACGTGTTAACAACAAAC
>NW_021836149.1:115000-162500 GCF_006345805.1 Octopus sinensis
ACCAGCCTACTTATGTGTATCTTTCCTTCATTGGACACTAAACTCTGCTTGTGAAGACCTGTTGAGGCAAGTGAAATCGAAATCGAATTAAATTCGATTACTGGTACCTGTGCCAATGATGCACTAATAGCACCATCTGAGCATGATCATTGCCAGAGAAGCTGACTGGCTTCTGTGCTGGTGGTACGTAAAATGCACCATTCGAACGTGATCATTACCAGCGTCAACCTACTGGCACTTGTGCTGGTGGCACATGAAAAACATTTGAACGAGGTCGTTGCCAATGCCACGGGACTGGCTCCTGTGCAGGTGACATGTAAAAAACACCATTTGAGCATGGCCATTGCCAACATCGCCTGACTGGCCATCATGCTGGTGGCATGTAAAAGCACCCACTACACTCTCACAGTGGTTACCATTAGGAAGGGCATCGAGCTGTAGAAACTCTGCCAGATCAGATTGGAGCCTGGTACAGCGATCTGGTTCGCCAGTCTTCAGTCAAATCGTCCAACTCATGCTAGCATGGAAAGCAGATGTTAAACGATGATGATGATGAATCACATGCATGTTCGTATATATATATATATATATATAGTAGAAGTTCTTAAAAGAGACCAGTTGTAGTTTAATACACTGGATTCCATAGAAATTGAGGATCAATGTCTGTGCTTTTACAAGAGTTGGTTATTAACTCTATAACAGAATCTATAGGCACATACACATAAATTTAGAATGGACTGACTTCTTGAACAGCAAAAACCTGACAGCGTAGCATTAGTTGGACAAAATTGACTGCTTACAATTCAGTCTTTTGAATTCACTAATGCTATTCAGAGTTTTACTACAACCAGAATTGTCTCGTTTGAATGTCTCCCTGACATATACAAAGACTTTCACAATTCCATTGTACCTTGACATATCTGAGGCTACAGATCCCACGAGTACATGACCAACATCATCGCCTATGCTGCAGTTGCTGGAATCTGAGTTGTTGCTATCTGGAGCAGAATCCTTTATGTCTGATATCTTATGGCCTAGCCTTTTCCCACTGCAAACCCTAGCCTTTGCAAAGTGTCCATTCTCCCCACAAACTACACATTTTTTTGCCTTTTCTTTCTCATACTCACATTATTCACAGGTAACTCTCTTGTAGGTCATATAAGGAGTTTTAATGGAACACAGACTCCACTTGCAACGTACAAGCTACTTGCTTGTCAGTTCTCTCAAGAGTACACCCCAGTCTAATGAGTGTTTCATAACCAGGTCTGTCTTGTAGTTTGGCTTTCTTCCAAAGGCAGGAGTTTGAGGCTTGCATGGTGAGGGCATCTCTTACCATACATTTTGGCCTATCGTTCCCCAGTGGGCATCTCATGTTTTTCTCTAAAGCCTAAGGGTACAAGTCCAAAACATTCTTGCTTCCCTGAGGTAGAAGAGTTTGTGCATAGGTTATAACTGATTTGTGATCACTTTCAAATCATCCTTGATGTTTTCTTTGGCTTGGCTTAAAGAATCTTCTGTTTTGACTTTGCCACCAGGGTTGAAGAGAGTCACGGAATCATCACCACTCCATATCTGTATAAGACCTTTCGTTTTAGCATAAGAGGTTACATCTTCTGTAACGAATATCAATTACACTCACTTTACATATTTCTCCAGTCTTTTTAGTGTCTTGGTGGCACTGGTGTCTTTGGAGAATGTCTCTAGTGCCCCATACAGAATATTTACTGCTTTATCTATCTAAGAACAGTTCAAAAACTCTAGCCAGATGGAATATCTTCTTTGCTGGTAGGATCAGATTCACATTAAAGAGCGATGACCTAAGAGACCAGCCACCCTACAAAAATAACCTATAGATTAAAGCATAACACAATGAACAACATGTCCAAGTGTGAATTATAATGTACCACGGGGAACCTCACAGCAAGAAACTCTTTCCACCTGCATTCCAAAAGACCACCATATATAATCCCACCACTGTTCCTGTCATGTGCTATTAACAGTGTTCTGTGGGGGAAATAACTCCTTATCAAAAAAAAAACCTGTAGAACATCACAACTGCATTTTTATAAGGACACATATTCAAATACATATTTCTATATTTTCATTCCTCCTTATATAGTAATATTCAAATACACATTTCTGTATCTTATTTCTTCTTTTTTGACTTTGCTTCATTAGTCATTCACTTCTGAGTTCAGGCAAAGACCTTGCTTGTTTTCTTGTCCCTACATTTAAGGATTCAAGATACATTTTTGTCATATAACACTTTTGGAGCACTATCCAAAATGTCCTTTGAAATTACCAGCCATGAGAAGATCTTTGTCATCCATAATCAAGGTAATCTGCAGAAAGGCGTGTAGAAATGGTCCTTCAGTTCTTCTGCTAGTCCAACTTGTGGAGCATGTGTCAAGATTAATGTTATTGTTGTATAATCTAATACAAATATTAGCTGAACAATCACACACATTCTGACTATCTTGAGCACTTTGTCTGCCCATTTCTCTGCCAAGCATATATCTACACCATCCATCAATGCTACCTATACAGAAAAGTTAGTAATTTGTCCCTCACCCACTAAGAGCCTAGTAGAGTTTCTGCTCCATCTTTCCTATTGCACAAAGCACACATTTACATAGATACACTCAAATATTTCCACAATGTATGTTTGTGTGTGCGTGTGTGTGTGTGAATATATGCTCACATGTGAGTATGTGTATTATCCATAATTATCATTCAAAACATTGCCTGCAGAACATATTAGACATTAACATATCTAGCATTTGTATACAATAGCAAATCTACAAACAAAAATACTCTTTAGAAGTATGAGATCTTTCTCTCTCTCTCTCTTACTTACCTTCTGTCATTCTTTCTCTCTTACTCTTTTCCTGTATATAAATTTGTACACACATACATATATAATGTTTTGACTAATTTTATTATAGGAATCAAAATTCAATAGGTACAGTAATGGGGCAAAGCAGATACGTTATAAATGTATATATTAGCAATATGTTTCCAAATAATATAATCTGGGAAGTAAATAACTCTAGTTTCAACAATATATTACTTTATCTATCAGATAAGCAATGTGTTTTTGATACAATGATAGCAATTTGCACTGTGTTCTAAAGAGTGTTAATAATTGCTATTCCCAGACTAAAACTGGCGCCTAATGAATATTTTTAATAAAGCATCCTTCCACAACCAACTTAAATCAATCTTATTTCTCGCTATCCAATGACTTAATTGTTTTAATATAAGAGTCTGTCATTATTACATTCACAGCAGAATTTGATCACTCTTTCAGTTCAAATCACTTATATTGTTTCCAAGGTCATCACAAAATCGTATTAATTTCATATTGTTTAATATTGCTATTCATATTATTCTTGCACTTTATACCTATTGATTTTTATTATTCCATTTTATATTATTGCAGAACATTTATCTCAATAAAATGGGGAATATTTCTATCTTAGTGATTTCAACTTCTTGATAAAATTACATAGCATGATTATGTATGTACTGGCTCAATGTCAAACCACTTGTGAAGCTGAACAAGACCCATGTAGAAGCAATGCAATTCTCACATAATCTGTATTAGCTTACTTTTTGTGTTTTGTTTTTGTTTTGTAACACACTTGGCTTTTGTTTTTATAATATCTCTAAATCTTCTGGAAATTTTCCTGCTTTATTGAGAGTTTGTGCAGAAAATTGATTAAAGTCTGATTAGATTCAATCAAGGAGATTATACAAACATTTTGTGAAGTGGAACTAAATATTCAAGAATCATTAATTCTATGATATCCTGTTATATTTAAGAAATGAAGTGCACTTTTTATATGCCACTCCCACTAGGTTTGAATTATTTAAAATGCATCTGAACTCAGCATGAGAGATCATTGTTCCAGCAACACTGGCAGACATAATGGCTTGATCTTTCACACTTTTAGAGAAAATTATTGTTAATAGATTTGTTATTACATACACATGGTAGATATATCAGTCTGTTCTGTATTCTATTTTGCCAATGCTTTGAATGAAAACTATGAACAATTTCATCATCATACATCTCTTATTAATCATAACATCAGAAGTTATTATCATCATCATCATAGTCATCATTATCATTGTCAAATGACAGAAAATTTAGCATTATGGTAAGCTGTTGGTGAATTGTGCACTAAGCTAGGTTTCACTTCAGAACTAGCTTTATGAGTGTTGGGACTATTATATTTGTTATTAAAATACAGAGATCAGTTTTTTACTGGGTTCATTTTCTAATCTTAACCTAAAGGTGGTTACAAAATATTTTTTTCTCATGAGTTTTAGGCTTTAATGTCTTTAGTTACCTTAAAACGTGCTCATTTAAGAAATATATCTGCTGGGCCTCAAGAAGCTGTAAAGAGAACTATTTAGAAGTCTTCCAACCTTTAAATTTCAATCCTTCAAGAGCAAAATACATATGGCAGAACGTATCTTAAGAGGCCCTCAACCAGCTAGAATAATAGCAGCTAAATTCCCCTCAAATTACACCCTACTGTCTTGAAGATAAAGATACAGTTTGGATAAAGTTTTGTAAAAATAAATGGCATAGGCATGGCTGGAATGCCTTTGATAACAGGTTTACTTACTCAGAGACAACCTGGAACATAACAGAAACATTAGGCAACAGTCTTATCATTATTTCAAGATCTGGGCTATCAACACTGTCAGATTCCAGACTAATACCGAAATTCAAGTGTAGAAAATCCTGGTTTCACATCGGTAAAACCATTGTGTAAGTGTAGCGAAGAGCAAACTATAATCGAAATTATAAGACAAAGAAATCCTTTAACACATCTTTAATAACTAAAGATGTGTTAAAGGAATTTTTTGTCTTATTATGCAGATTATATATATATATATATATATGTGTGTGTGTGTGTGTGTGTGTGTGTATATATATATATATATATATTATATATATATATATATATATATATATGCAACTATGACGATTTGAAGTAGGAAATACTCAGGTTGTGGTCAATGAGGAGAGTAGATGTGATACCAATAGTAATTGGTGCACTTGGAAGTATCAGCACTCAACTACCAACATGGTTGAAAAAGATTGGTGCAAGTGTGAAGGTAGGACACCTATGAAAATCAACATTGCTTGGAATTGCAAGGATTCTTCGAAGGGTTCTTGAAACATGACCAGTAAACAAGTGTCACCTTACTCTGCTGGCTGTGAACAGCTGACACTTTCCATCATACCCAGCAGAATAAGCTGTGAGTTTTTATCACATAATAATAATGATAATAATAATAATAATTATTATAACACCTTCCTGAAGCTGTGACTGAAGGGGAAAATGAGTTGATTCTTTGGGAGTTCCCCGTACATACGGACAAAGCTATAAAAGCTAATAAACCAGATATTATTATAAAAGATCAGACATAAAAGGTGTGTTTATTAATCGACATTAGTATTCCTTGCAATCACAATATAGCAGTGAAAGAATTTGACAAGATCAGTAAATATAAAGACCTGCTAATACAAATTGAAAAAATGTGGCATCTCAAGGCGACTACAGTACCGGTTGTTGTAGGATCTCTAGGAATGATAAAAGAAAGGTACTGAAACCTATTTGAAAATGATACCAGGCTTACATCCCTAGAGGAAGTACAAAAAATCGTGTTAACTGGAACAGTTCATGTACTGAGAAGAGCATTATCGCTGTGAAAACAACATCCATTCATGAATATATTTATTTATTAATTTTTTCAAATACATATTTTACCTGTGAATTTGCGTGTGTAATCTGGGAAGGCTTACAATGAGCTTCTCTGCCCTAGGTGTATGGAAAACACTTGGTGAGAAATGGAAGAAAATTTGAAGAAAGAAGGAAAAAAAAATATAATAACAATAATAATAACAACAACAGTCTAATCTGTTGTGTGTATATGAAATATTAACAACAAGCGCAGCAACAAAAACAATAACACCAACAACAACAATATAGTGCATACAGAAAATAGCAATTACTGCTCATACATCACAGAAAATTCTCTCAATAGAATAATAAAATTAAAATGAAAACAAAGTGCTATGCATACTCAAGGTGCACAGAACTGTGATTGTCTCTGCACATAATATAAATATAAATAATTACTAAAAAAAGAAATATGATAATAAGGCTGACATTCACAAAAATCTGCATTACGTAACTGAGGTTTTAATTATGAAAGAAATACTTGAAATCTCAATTTGTACAATGAAGATAATTTACAATAAATTATGAAATTCTTATTTGAGATAAAATACTTTAGATAAAGAATATATGAGAATTGAAAATATCTTTACTGTTCTATTTTAATTTCTGTTTATTTCCCTGAAGACATCAAAAATAGTTTATTTCTTGGATATATTTACAGCATTTAAGAAAGAAGATAAAACAGAAAATTATCATAAGTAACATTGATGCTAGCAATAAGGAACTATTTGTCTGGTTTAATATTTGAGCACAGGAATATATGTATTTTTAGAAACAAACCAAAACAAAATAATGGTAATAGATATACGTGTGTGTGTGTGTATATGTGTGTGTGTGTGTGTAGTTAGTTGTAATCTATGCATTTCTAATTACATCATTATCATCATAACCATCATCATCATCATAAATGACATTATCATCATCATTGGTGACATCATCATGACCATCATCATCAGCATCGTCATCATCATCATCATCATCATATGTTTTCATAGAGAATTAATTCAAAATAAATGTCTGTATTTAAATGTCACTTTTAGCATGATAGTTTGAGAAATGTTAATTTTAGGTAACCTTTCCACTCAGTTACACAGACAAATTTCTAACTTTGAAAAGTGCTGATAGATTTTTTTTTGAATTTAAATTAACATTACTGTTATATAATACTCTTAAATACAATACTAAATTAGCATAAGCTAGCTACATACACACACACACATATATATATATATATATATATATATATATATATATAAAATCATCGTCGTCATCATCATCATCATTGTTTAAAGTCTGCGATGTTTTATCTCACTATGATTTGAAAAAGAAACATAGTATGCAAATGCAGGCTTGTGAAATTGATAAAGGTATATGCCATTACATTGTCTCATTTATTATGCAACAGTATTGAAAAAGATGCTATACTGGTTCCTAATCAAGACAAACCCTCTATTGATTTTGACAATGGCTATCTATTTGATAAATCAATGAAACTGCTCACATGTTATATTACCATGTAGATGATTCACTATTCTATCAACACATATACCTATTTCTTTACTACCCACAAAAGGCTAAACACAGAGGGGACAAACAAGGACAGACAAACATATTAAGTCGATTACATCGGCCCCAGTGCATAACTGGTACTTAATCTATCCACCCCGAAAGGATGAAAAGCAAAGTCGACCTTGGTGGAATTTGAACTCAGAATGTAACAGCAGACGGAATACAGCTAAGCATTTCGCCCGGTGTGCTAACATTTCTGCCAGCTCACTGCCTTATATACCAACACATATACCCTTAAGTTTCTTGAGCTATATTAGTGCAACCTGATATGTTTTAGTGGTGGTGCTTTGCAATACAGGTACCCAACTACACGATTCTGGGTTCATTCCTACTGTGTAGCACTGTGGGTAAGTATCTTAATCGATAATCTTGGCTGACCTAAGCCTTGTGAGTGGATTTGATTGATGGAAACTGAAAGAAGCCTTTTGGGTGTGTTCTGTGTGTGCATGTGTCTGTGTGCATGTGTGTGCATGTTGTGTTAGTGTGTGTGGGGGGGTGTTTCCTCCCCCACAACTGATTGACAACCGACAACCAATGTTGGTGTGTTTATGCCATTGTAACTTAGTTCAGTAAAAAGAGTGATAGAATAAGTACTAGGCTTTAAAAAACAAATAAATATTGGCATCAATCCATTTGGCAAAAAGTCTTCAAGGTGTTGCACCTGCATGGCCACAGCCTAATCACTGAAACAAATAAAAGATAAAAGAAGAAAGCTTCAACAGGTTTCCACACAGTTTCTATCTCCTCAGATTCCTTTACAAAGCTTGGATTGACTTGAAGTAATGGTAAATGATACTTTTTGAGATGCCATACATTCAGGTTGAACACAAGACATTATAGTTCCAAAGCCAATTTCCCAACCATGTCTGGATCCAGTTCATATAATATAATACAGAATAAGACACTACAACAGAAGGCACAAAAGTATATCTGAAACATCAGCTCATTATTAGATTTTTCAAAATAATCTGGATTATTCTCTTTACACTTTACTCTTTTACTTGTTTCAGTCATTTGACTGTGGCCATGCTGGAGCACCGCCTTTAATCGAGCAACTCAAACCCGGAACTTATTCTTTTGTAAGCCCAGTACTTATTCTATCGGTATCTTTTGCCAAACTGCTAAGTAACGGGGATATAAACACACCAGCATTGGTTGTCAAGCAATGCTAGGGGGACAGCCACACAAACACACAAACACATATATATATATATATATACATATATACGACGGGCTTCTTTCAGTTTCTGTCTACCAAATCCACTCACAAGGCTTTGGTCGGCCCGAGGCTATAGTAGAAGACACTTGCCCAAAGTGCCACGCAGTGGGACTGAACCCGGAACCATGTGGTTGGTAAACAAGTTACTTACCACACAGCCACTCCTGCGCCTATTCTGTGCTGTTTTAGTATATAACATCCTTAGAACTAAAATAAATTCAGCTATTTTTGAGGTCTACATCCTTCTTGATCAAACAGACCTATGATCAAAGCATTCCAAATGTGGCTATCAACACTTTTATTTGTTCAGCTAAAGCATGTCTGAAACAACATTTCCCAATGTGGCCTTTGTTACTTTTTTTCTTTCAAAGAGTAGAATGTGATTGATATAAACAAGGTTTGGTTGCTATTTCAAGCACGCTAGACAACCATGTAGAGGCTTCGTTGTTTGTTCAGCATGCTATGTAGAGAGTTTCTTGGATTCAAAGAATTGTGTGGCCTATCTCTGAAAACACCTCTAATAGATTTGGCAAACAGACCACACAGTAATCCAATACAGAGAAGTGTAATGCAGAGTATCCAATCAATGAAAACCCTTGATGAGGAGTATATAAGCCATAAAATGTTAGATGGTATGAAAGGTGAATATATTTATTTCACCTCTTCACATCCTTAGGATTATGGCTGCTTCACAGCTTTACTCTTTTACTCTTTTACTTGTTTCAGTTATTTGACTATGGCCATGCTGGAGCACTGCCTTAAGTTGAGCAAATCGACCCCAGGGCTTATTCTTTGTAAGCCTAGTACTTATTCTATCATTCTCTTTTGTTGAACCGCTAAGTTAGAGGGATTTAAACACACCAACATCAGTTGTCAAGCGATGTTGGGGGGACAAATACAGACACACAAACATATACACACACACACACACACACACACACACACACACATATATATATTCAACGGGCTTCTTTCAGTTTCCATCTATCAAATCCATTCACAAGGCTTTTGTCGGCCCGAGGCTATAGTAGAAGACACTTGCCCAAGGTGCCACGCAGTGGGACTGAACCCGGAACCATGTGGTTCGTAAGCAAGTTACTTACCACACAGCCACTCCTACATAAAGTAATAATTTCAGTGTGGAGTAAAATTATGCTTGCATGTTTGCTCTGATATGCATGCTATGCATTAGCCAATACAATTATATATTCAGAAACCAATGCAAATAAAGAAAGCTTGCTCATGAAATCACCAAAACATCATGTTTTCATCAAAGATTTAACTCTTAGAATATTGGGTATTCCAGCAACCCTGCTTAAGAATTTTATTCATCAGATCACTATAGAACTGTAATATGATACTTAGTTTTTTTAATCCCACCCAGTAACTTGAAAAATATTTACGGAAAAATTCCTGTGCCAGTGGCACATAAAAGCACTCACTATACTCTCGGAGTAGATGGCATTAGGATGGGCATCCAGCCGTAGAAACTCTACCAGATCAGATTAGAGCCTGGTGCAGCCATCTGGTTCACCATTCCTCAGTCAAATCGTCCAACCCATGCTAGCATGGAAAGTGGATGTTAAACGATGATGATGATGAGAGAAAGTATTATTTCTTTATTGCCCACAAGGGGCTAAACACAGAGGGGACAAACAAGGACAGACAAACGGATTAAGTCAATTACATCGACCCCAGTGCGTAACTGGTACTTATTTAATTGACCCCGAAAGGATGAAAGGCAAAGTCGACCTCAGCGCAATTTGAACTCAGAACGTAGCGGCAGACGAAATATGGCTACGAATTTCGCCCGGCGTGCTAACGTTTCTGCCAGCTCGGAGAGAAAGTATGTAGAACCAAGCTTTTCAGTAGATGTGTTATTTAGGTCAAGATGGAAATGTCATTTCATCAATAATTCTAAATATAAGCTATAAGTAGAGGAAGACAGATTGAGTTAATGAGAATTCTAAAGGAAAATAACCAATAAATTATTCACTAAGGAAGATATTCTATTTTTAAAAAAACTTATTTTTCATAAAAGTATGAATATTTAAAAATTAAAATTAATTCGAATATGATTAAAATAAATGAATATGAAAAATATTAAAAATAAAATAATAAAAATAAAATTGAAAATAATCAAAAATTAATTAAACAACCTAATTACAGGATTTAAAAAAATTAAATAACAATAACAAGAGCAATAATAATAATAATAACAACAACAATAATGATGACAACAACAACAACAATAACAATCTTTCCAACTCCACCAGTCCCAAAGTTCCCACTTTCTCTTTTCTATGTAGCTCTTCTCCAGCAAGAAATCTATTCTGTTCTGGATCCTTCTTTCATACTTCAACTCCTCACCACCAAGCATAAAGCCACTGTTCTCTCCTGTGTAACCCCACTCAGTGATCTTAGTCTTGCAAGTTGCATGGCAACCCCACTAGTGCTGGTGCCACAAAAAATCAGCCAGAACGCCCTGAAACTGTGCCAAAGCTGATATTGTGTATGTAGATGGGTAAACAATTGTTGGCTGATACAAACTCATAGATAAGGGGTAACTTCCAGAATGACACATTTCAGGAAAAGAAGAACTAGGTGAAATATTTATCTAACAAAGACATTAGAAGTAATAAAAGGAGAATAATTCAGTGTTGTAAATAATTTTATATAGAACTAGCATAGAATTAAAAGTCTTAATGAGAAGATACCTTTTTTAAAAGAGACAAGAACATGATTTTTTGAAAAGTCTGATGTTTTCAAAAATTATCTACCTACTTTCTTTCTTATGGTAGTTAATCTATGATTTGTTATACATTTTGTATAGCTACACAATAAAATGACATTTGTATGTGGTGCCTTGAAATAACAAAGTCTAGTGTTAGTAAGTACAGAATATAATCTAAAGCATTGCAGATTTTGAGGCATCTCAGGAGAGTGATTATGCCAATAATAAAAACATGCATACAATGGTTCTAGTTTGCCTCTTTTATTATTATTTGCCAATTAGTTAACATTTAACCAATTCACATTACTAATTGATTGTTTGATTTGTAACAATTCAATTGATCCCACGTTTTACCACACAGAAATGATAAATTGACCACGTGTGCAAACCCAATTGTTCTCCAATCAATGGTTGTTGTTCACATGATAGTTCGATGGCAAGACTAGAACCTCCCATGAACACAGCTTACAAATACATCTCAATTGAGTGCCAAAGCTCCAGAGTGATTGGGCTCCTAATGGTGTTCACTTGCCACACATAGCTATTTTCACAGCTACATATTCAACCTGGAATGATCAAAGATACACTGTGGCAACAAGAATATCTATTTATGTGTAAAAATTATCCCAAGTGTAGAATTTCTGATTAAGTCTTTCAGCACTTGTCATATACATTGTTTCATCTGAATATTCCTTTTCTTGTATTGCATGAACAACTTCTATATTAATGTAACAATAAATCATTTTTGTAAACATTAGGCATCCTTCTGATCCTTGCAACAGAATAATCTTTAGTCAATCAAACTTGGTTTGTCAAAAATCAGTCAAGAGCAACCTGCAGCCAATAGGCCTCATGCAGCCTGTGAGACTTTCTGAATGACATTCCTAATGAAAAATTACCTTGAATTTCGTTAGTAGTGTGACCCACCTGATGATGAGCCATGTCTCATGTGGCCTTCTTCTTGTAAAAGTTTGCCCATGTCCTTTTGTTGCCAGCCACAACCTCATCAATGAGAAGCATTCTCTATTCCAGGTCTGCTTCAGGTCTGTCTATTTTTCAAGTTATAATAGAAATAATATAATCTAAATAAAATATATTAAATGCTAGATCTTTTCTGAGCCATAAAAAAAAAAAGAATTACATTAAAATTTGGAAAAGGATACAAATCATTGTGATCTAAAATCTTTGATAGCCCATTGGGCATATTTACATTTTAATGCTTAATTGCAGAAACTAAAATGGTGTAAATACTTATTTTTAGCTGTGTACAAGACATTGACAGGATTAGGGTTTAGAGTATTTTTGCCTTATTTTTTAATATATACTTTACCAAGCTAGTATAGAGTTTTTGTTTTGTTTTTTTTGTTGCAGCAATTATTTTTTACAGTTGACTGGTTTTTGTAAGCACACAAGCATGAAAAAAGAAGCTGAGCCTAATATCAATCAACCAAACTAAACAAAGGTTCATAAATATTTATGAAAATTTTCTTCAAGCTAAGCAAAACAGAAAAAACTAGACATACAATTGCTCAGAGTAATTGCAAATATAATTACTCTGTAATTACTAAACTGCTTGTGACATGACAATTTAGAATGGAAAACAAAACAAAAAGCAATACAAAATACATTGCAAACCCAGGTAAATGAAGAAATAATTAGTAATATGATTATGATCCTTAGGAATATAGAAAACATGAAAAGCTACCCTGCATTAGGGGGTAATACTTGAAGGGAAAGAACAGTTAATAATATTAACATGTCATATGTTTGAATATGTGTCTACGTGACTGTTTCAGTTACTGGCTCTCCTTTCAATAGAAAACAGGATTAGCTTGTCTATCTATTTATCTCATTTTCTCTCTTACTCCTCTTTCTCTCTCAATATATATGTATTGCACATGTGTCTGTGTGTGTGCATGCATGCATGCGTGTGTGTGTGTGTCTGCATGTGTACATTGATATATAAATGTATATGAATATATATATGGACACACACACACACACACATATATATATATGAACATCAATGGAATCTGTATCTTTGTGGTACCAGTGCCGGTGGCACACACTTTGTGGTACCAGTGCCGGTGGCACACATGAGAACCATCCGAACGTGGCCGTAGCCAGTTCCGCATCGACCGGCCTCCGTGCTGTGGGCACGTAACAAACACCATCCGATCATGGCCGTTCGCCAGCCTCATCTGGCACCTGTGTCAGTGGCACATAAAAAACACCTTCCGAAGACCCGGCAAGACTAGTCAGTCCACCTGTGCATACCTTCCTTCCTTCTTGTGACACTTGTGAAGACCGGTTGAGGCAAGTGAAAATCAAATCAAAATAGACAAAATAGATGAACATCAATGGAATTTGTATCTTGTGGTACCAGTGCCTGTGGCACACAAGAAATCCATCAGTGCCGTAGTCAGTGCGGTGGGCACATGACAAACACCATCTGATCGTGGCCGTTCGCCAGCCTCATCTAGCACCTGTGTCGGTGGCACATAAAAACACCATCCGAAGACCCGGCAAGACTAGTCAGGCCATAACCCATGGCCCCTACCTGGGACGTAGTCAGTCCACCTGTGCATACCTTCCTTCTTGTGACACTTGTGAAGACCTGTTGAGGCAAGTGAAAATCAAATCAAATCAAAACAAATCAAAATAGATGAACATCAATGGAATTTGTATCTTTGTGGTACCAGTGCCGGTGGCACGTGGCACATAAGAAAACCATCCGAACGTGGCCGTAGCCAGTACCGCATCGACTGGCCTCCGTGCTGTGGGCACGTAACAAGCACCATCCGATCGTGGCCGTTTGCCAGCCTCATCTGGCACCTGTGTCGGTGGCACATAAAAACACCATCCGAGCATGGCCATCTGCCAGCCTCGTCTGGCACCTGTGTCGGTGGCACATAAAAAACACCATCCGAGCGTGGCCGTCTGCCAGCCTCGTCTGGCACCTGTGTCGGTGGCACATAAAAAAACACCATCCGAGCGTGGCCGTTTGTCAGCCTCGTCTGGCACCTGTGTCGGTGGCACATAAAATCACCCACTACACTCTCGGAGTGGTTGGCGTTAGGAAGGGCATCCAGCTGTAGAAACACTGCCAGATCTGACTGGACTGGTGCAGCTTTCGGGCTCCCCAGACCCCAGTTGAACCGTCCAACCCATGCTAGCATGGAAAGCGGACGTTAAATGATGATGATGATGATGATGATGATATATATATATAGTAATTAAGGGTTTAGCAACGATTTGCCTCAACACACACCGAATTTAGAAATAGCAGTCAAAATGTTTTGGCTATTCTTTCTACTTAAAAGGGAGATCCCAGTAAAACCAAAGCACATGCCAAACTCTACTTGGTGAAATTAATGATTATTTCTAAATTAATTAATTTCACCCTTTATTATTGATATATATATATATATATATCATCATCAACATTATCATCTTCATCATCATCATTTAACACCCCCTTTCCATGCTGACATGGGTTGGACAGTTTGACTGAAAACTGGTAAACCAGGGGAGCTGCACCAGGTTCCAATCTGATTTGACAAGGCTTCTATGACTGGGTGCTCTTCCTAATGCCAACCACTCTAAGTGTGTAGTGGGTGCTTTTTACATGCCACCAACACAAGCGCCAATGACCTGACATCAGCATCAGCCATGACTACAATCTCACTTGTCTTGACAGGTCTACACAAGCACAGTATATCACCAAAAGCCCAATCTCCATGAGGCGCAATGATTGAAGGGTGCTTTCAGCAGGCCAATTATGCAACACTAGCATCAGCCACAACTACAATCTCACATGGCTTGACATCACTGCCTCAATGAGGCCCAACGCTCAAATGGTGCTTTTTACATACCACTGGCATGGGTGTCAGTCACATGGCACTGGCATCAGCCACAACTATGATTCCACTCAGTTCGACAGGTCTTCACAAGCACAGCATATTGCCCAACAATTGAAGAGTGCTTTTAGCCGGCCAGTTACATGACACTGACATTGGGCATGACTACGATCTTACTTGGTTTGACGGGTCTTCTCAAGCACAGCATATCTCCAAAGGTCTCAGTTGTGGAGGCACATGGCCTAGTGGTTAGAGTAGCGGACTCGCAGTTGAGGGATCACGGGTTCAAATCTGAGACCGGGCAAAGTGTGTGTTTATGAGTGAAACACTTAAGCTCCATGCGGCTCTGGCAGAAGGTAATGGCGAACTTCTGCTGACACTTTCGCCACAACTTTCTCTCACTCTTTCCTCCTGCATCTTGCAGCTCACCTGCGACGGACCGGCGTCCCATCCAGGTGGGGAACCTATATGCCAAGGAAACCAGGAAACCGGCCCTTATGAGCCAGGCGTGGCTTGAGAAGGAACAAAGCTCTCAGTTGCTTGTTATTGCCTCTGTAAGGCCCAACATTTGAAGATGGTGTTTCATCACCTCATCCTATGTCTACCTCTTTCACACATTCCCTCCACCATTAGAGTGCAACACTTCTTCACACAGCTGTCCTCATCCATACATATCACATGACCATACTAAGGCAGTCATCTCTCTTGTACAACACACCTGATGCTTCTTATGTCCAACTTTTCTCTCAGGGTGCTAAGAGAGAGAGAGAAGGGGGCAGAGAGAAAGAGAGACAAAAAGACAGTGAGTGTGCATGTGTGTGTTCAAAAATATGTATAAACACTTCATTAATATATTACTTAATTTTCATTTCTTCTAAAATTGTCAGTTTAGGAGGGAGTTTTAAATAGATTCATCAATACAATTTGCCATTACGGAAATTAGAGATGAGTTTCAAGCTGATGGAGCTGTTCAAATGATCACAAGAAACTTTCCAGGAGACCACAGACATTGACCATACAAGCAAAGGTGGCAGAAGTGTATTGCTAGAGTTCAAGAAAATCTGTGCTGTAAGTGAGTCTTGTGATAGAAACTTCAAGATCAAGAAGTCACTGTGTTTTGAAGCATTGTAATTGGAAAAATTACATTCCAAGAATAGTTCATGCTCTGAATGAAGATGATCTGGACTAAAGCATGGAGTTTTGTAAATAGTACTTTTCAAAGATGTGTAAAAAATGCACTCTTTCCAGCAAAGAATCTTTGGAACAATGAGGACACATTTAAATAAAATGACCCAATCAATTGACAAAATTGCACTTGCTTTGGGCCAAAGAATCTGCATATTAAAGAGGAAAATATCATCTTGATTTATCAAGTGCTACAGTATGGTGCAACTTATGAAAAGCATTAATTTGACTCTTCTTAGTCGATGGTAGTATGATTGGTCCCATTTATTTGAACTAGCTGTGGAAATCTGTTATGCCAATGATTGAAGAGGACAATGAAGGCATGAAGTTTTATTTCAGCAAGTTGGAGCACCTGAATATAACTTTAGTAATATAAGTTCTTACATTGATGAGATTCTTTCAAACAGGTAGATTGGATGAAGAATTTCTTTAGAATACTCTCCACATTCGCTGAATCTAACACCACAAGACATTTTTAAGGGAATACTTAAGAGATAAAGTTTATGGTGAGCAGGATGTTTTCCAGCTGGATAGCAGAATTTTGTTGACATACATACATCTTGTAAAAATTTCTAACATAGATTTTAGAAATTTGGAACAGTTTTTCAATTTAATAAGGATGTGTGTTCTTTAAGCTGTACAGAGCTTGCACTTTTTTGATTACTTAATTGATGGCCTAAATCTCTGTATGATAATCTACTTGATGATATATGGTATACTGCTTTCAAGCAGTATACTGGACCAACCTTCTAATTTCAAGGTCAGAAACCTTTGCAAAACTTCTTTTATCAAATCTTTTATGAAAATAGAAGATACCCTCCACATCAGATGGTGTGTGTGTGTGTGTGTGTGTGTGTGTGTGTGTGTGTATTTTCTGAATGCCAAATAGTTTGAAAACTTAAAAACATCTAATCATTATACCGAAGTACCTGTATTTGGACAAAATATATAGTCTTGCTATATAAGGGTGGCGAGCTGGCAGAATCGTTCACACGCTGGGGGAAATGAAAAGTGGTATTTCATCTGCCGTTATGTTCTGATTTCAAATTCCGCTAAGGTCGACTTTGCCTTTCATCCTTTCGGGGTCGATTAAATAAGTACCAATGTTATGCACTGGGGTCGACTTAATCACTTTGTCTGTCCTTGTTTGTCCCCTCTATGTTTAACCCTGTGTGGGCAATAAAGAAATCTATATATAGTCTTGCTATGGAATAAAACGGGGAGTTACACTTCAAATTTTGGGCAAAATGACCTAGGCAGTGATGTATCAGCTCCTAATTCATTCACATTTGTTTCAAATATAAATATACTTCAGGATAAGGTATGGCTATGATTTCATACTGCAAGAAAAGAAAAAAATTTAAAAAATAGATAAATATATGATTTAGCTTACCCACTTCTAAGCTAAGCTATTCAGCATTTTCTATATGATTATAGGACTGCAATCTCCGGAGTGTCCTGATAAGCGAAAATTAGAGATATTTACCAATGAAGAAATTTATATTTCTGATAAGTATATCACTCTGTTCAAACATTTATATAGATATTCCTTATTCATTTTACTGTATTGCTGAATGTCTTATATATATAAGACCTTTTCGAATTTATTAGGAAAATGAAATTCCGCAAATATAGCAACCAATTACAAAGAAATATGAAAGAAAAAATTAAGGAGATTAACAACTCGAATAAGATCTTCGTTAATTCTGATAAGACAAGGAACTTATATGCACTTGATAAGGACGTTTATAAACGCCTGATTTCGAATAGTGTCACAGACACATACAAAAAAGATAACACAAATATATACAAAGAAGTGAAGTTGGAAGCAAGAGGAATAGCTAACAAGCTTAAGGTTAGTGATAGGATTGAATATCTTTCCCCACGACCAGCTTTTATTACACTAAAAGACCATAAAGCCAATTTTAATAGAAACCCTAAATGTAGATTGATAAACCCAGCTAAAACTGAAATAGGCATTATTAGCAAAAATATTTTGGACCGTATTTTAACTAAGTTAGATAGTGAAGTAAACTTGAGAATTTGGAAGAATAGTAAGTCAGTCATAGAGTGGTTTAAAGGTATTAGCTATAAGAATAATTGCAGTTTTACACAATTCGATATTATTGATTTTTACCCGTCAATATCTAGGACGTTACTCCTAAGGGCATTAGACTTCGCCAAGCAGTATGTCGACATCGATAGCTCGGAAATTGATATTATTATTAGGCATGCGAGGAAATCACTTCTTTTTTTCGAGGATTCCACCTGGATCAAGAAGAGTGAGGATTCTCTTTTGGATGTACCGATGGGGGCATACGACGGGGCTGAGTTATGTATGCTCGTAGGAGCCTGTATTCTTCATAATCTAAAAATAGAATTCCCATTTATAGATGCAGGTTTATATAGGGATGACGGCCTTATAGCCACCCATAATTTAAACGGCCATGAATCAGATAGACTTAGAAAGGACTTTATTGCTTTCTTCCAAAGGATGGGCTTACGGGTTACAATAGACACTAACCTGAATAGTGTAGATTTTTTAGACGTAAATTTTAATGTAAGGTCGGATAGATTTAAACCTTTCTGTAAGCCCAACGAAAAGCTATCGTACATTAGCAAAGATTCGAACCATCCGCCAGTTATCCTTAGGAACTTAGTCAGCAATGTAGGTAGAAGAATATCTTCAATTTCTTCGGACGAAGCAGCATTCCATAATGCTGCGCCTTATTACGATAGCGCATTAAGGAATAGTGGATTCTCGGAGAAGATCCAGTACAACCAGCCTAATGCTGATAATAATACCGCGCGAAGAACTAGGAACAGGAAAGTTTTGTGGTTCAACCCGGCTTTCAATTTGGCCGTAAAGACTAATATAGGTAAGGAATTTTTGAAATTAATCTCTAAGCATTTTAAGCAGGACCATACATTCTATAGGATATTTAATAGAAGAACCCTGAAGGTTAGCTATTCTTGTTGTAGAAATTTCGCGTCTTACATTAGCCAGCATAATAGGAATCTGATTGAGATTAAACATGGTGCCGAGCCCATTAAGAAATGCAATTTCAAAAATGAATCCTCCTGCCCGTTAGAAGGGAAATGTCTATTAAAAGGAGTAGTTTACAGAGCGAAGGTACAAATAGAAGGCTCATCGGAATACAAGACATATACAGGGGCTTCAGAAAACTCGTTTAAAACGCGATTTTATTCTCATAAAAATTCATTTAGATACCCAGAAAATAGGAAGAGGACCAGCCTAGCAAAATATGTCTGGGAACTGAAAGAAAAGGAAACCCCACCTTTCAATGTGACATGGAACATTCTGGACAGAGCGGCACCATACAGGCATGGAGCACACAAAAATAATTTCAAATGCAACCTTTGCCTGTTAGAAAAATTCTACATCTTATTCAAAGACAATAATTCTTTGAATCAAAGAAGTGAGCTGATGAACTTATGCAGGCACGTAGCCAAATTTAAAATGTCAAGCATAAATATACCATATGGATAGAGTATATATTTTGTATTTTTGATTTTGATTCTTGGACTAGTATGTAAATGCAACGATGGATTTGTTTCGCGCTATGCAGATTCCATTCCGTATAGCAAAGCCTCATGCATATATTTTGTTTATATTTCTACATATTTATTAGGAAAAACCTTCGACTTTGTGTTATTATATTGTATAGGCTTACTTTGATTTTAAGTTATAGATGATCCGAAATAGGGGGATACATTTTACATATCTCTCATATAATTTTCATTATTACACTCACCTTTTTTTAAAAGCAATGTTGTCAAAAATTAGAATTGTGTTGTAGGTGTGTGTATGGCCACGGGTATGTGTTCTTGAGAGTGCGTATGTGTGAGTGAGCGTATGTGTGAGTGTATGTGTGAATGAGCGTATGTTTGTGCTTGGACACACACAAACACGAGTGTATGTGTATGTATCCACTGGAACTTGCGTGTTTGTGCACTGGCATCTCTATATATGTGTCAATGTACGAGGTTGCACGGCTTGTATACATAGTCTTTCTTTTTTTCCTATTCCGTTTTTCTCCTCAACCCTCCTTTTTCTTTTTTCTTTTCTTTTTTTCCTCCCCCTTTTCCTTTTTCTCTCTCTTCATTTCTTTCGTTTTTTTCTCTAACTATACGATACATGTATAAAGTCAGCAGGCAGCTTCACGCTCCCCTCGCTCATTCATGCCCTAAGCTTCGTAAATACGGAAGATACTTAACCTACTATGATTTTAGCTTGCGTGCGAGCTAGATTGCGTATACATATGTATACATGCACCTGCGTGTATATTTTAGCTTTATATTTATACGTCTGGATATGTATGGGGTTCGCACGCATCTATTCTGTGTATGTTGATATACATGTATACTTTAATATGAATATGTATTGCTGTGTTATATTTTTAATACATATTTTTAATGCATTTCAATTCCCATGTATTAATTATATTTCCATCATTAAGGTCAATATGTATTTTATTCAATGTAAGGTTTTTCCTCGAATTTTATAATTTTGTATATATTTTTTTATAAATTTTTCTATATTTTCTATATTTTTTAATATATTTATTATATATTTTTTTATATATTTTATATTTTTTATATTTTTTATATTTTATATACATATATATATATATATATATGTATATTTTTGAACTCATCTATGTTTATCGCTCGAAAATTGGCCGTTATTTCTAAAGGGCCAATCAAACAAGTCCATTTTTTAAAGGTGTATGGCCGTTATTTCTAAAGGGCCAATCGAACAAATCCATTTTTTAAAGGTGTAGCGTTTGTAATAGTCTGAATAGAATTCACATATCGGTTCCATTCTAGCAAAAACTGTCCGACGAACGGCAACGGGAAACTCAGAGTAACAGGTTTTGTTGAATTTTCTGCTGCTTTGAATAAAGCATATTACTCTACCACTGGTATTTGAGTACTCTTTTTTCCACCTTGTTTCACATTTATGTGTTTACTCCGCTATATATATATGTGTGTGTGTGTGTGTGTGTATGTATGTGTGTGTGTATGTATGTGTGTGTGTGTATGTATATATATATGTGTGTATGTAATATATATATATGTGTGTGTGTGTATGTATATATATGTGTGTGTGTGTGTGTGTATGTATATGTGTGTGTGTGTGTATGTATATATATATGTGTGTGTGTGTGTATGTATATATGTGTGTGTGTGTGTATGTATATATATATGTGTGTGTGTGTGTATGTATATATATATATGTGTGTGTGTGTATGTATATATATATATGTGTGTGTGTGTATATATATATATGTGTGTGTGTGTATGTATATATGTGTGTGTGTGTGTGTGTGTATGTATATATATACACACACACACATATATATGTATATACATGTATGTATTTATGTGTATGTATATATATATATATAGAGAGAGAGAGGGCACTAAAGTGATCGAGGGTTCTAATTAGTACCAGTATTGCTAGAAATAAGAGTCAACGCAACTCAAAAGTCACAAAGCACTATCTTAATGACTGACAAGAGGAGGTAAGCATCCAGCGGATATAGGCAAATTGCCTCAGGTTAAACTCAACTTCCTTTGTCAGTCATTAAGATAGTGCTTTGTGGCTTTTGAGTTGTTTTGACTCTTATTTCTAGCAATACTGGTACTAATTAGTACCCTCTGTCATTTTAGTGACCTCTGTTAATTTGCTTTTAGGTTGTTAAATCACTAATGAGCCACCCATATTATTTGTTTTATACACACACAAACACACTTATATAATAAATTACAAGCTGAAGATAGGTCTACTACATCATCATCACAGTGGACTTAGACTGATAATAATAAGAACAACAACACCAACACAAATATCAGTTACAATAACCTCACAAACAAAATGTCTGGAAGACATTTTCAGGAACAGAAAATTATTCTCTTATAAAAACAGAAATCTGTTACTTTTGTCTTTGTTTACCAATATTTTATTTAGAAATACTTCCTTCTTTTAAAAAGCTTCAGTCTATATAGATGGAAATATTGTGAAGTATATATGCCACTTAAATGTGGCTAACCACTAAGGGTGGATGCTACTGTAGCTTGTAGCCCCAGGAGAACATCTTCTCCAGCTGGCTATTAACACACTTTCTGTGCCCTATAAGTATTTACAAAGGGAAGCCATCCTTCCCATCGTCGACCTGACGTGATACGTACGTATGGACCCGGGTTTCTGTGTATTTACCCATCATTGGGTAAATACCCAGAATACCCAGTAAATACCCAGGTATTTATACCTCGTTAAGAGATTTATCATTGATGGAAATATCATTTTCTGAAAATATTAACCAACATATACCTTCATGAAAAGTTCATACACAAAAAAAAAAAACACACACAAATAAAAAACTTAAATCCCTTGTTTCAGAATTATTATAAGTAACATGCCCATTTAGTCATTTTATTGATACGGGGTCCTTACATATCATGGAAGAATCAACTAAAATTTTGATTAGCTGAATAACACTACAAACCAGATCCCGATCTGCTAAATATGATTTTTCTTCTAGTTCAAAGTCTGTTTTGGCTGCAACATGCACATAAAGATTTATACCCTACAATGTTTTTTAAACAAAAAACCTGAAGTAACAAGCAATCCTTTTTCCCCACCTCTCTCCCTTTCGCATATGTATGTCAAACTTGTGAATACATGTACCCAATATATTTTCAGTAAAACTATTATATGGAAACACTTATGTGAAAATGCATTTGTGTGTGCTGTGAAAACCTGCAATGAAAAACCCATGGGTGCAGTTAAGAGGGGAATTCATCTTGAGTTACGTCCCTTGCAGAAAGGTCAGATTTTCTTCAAGGTGTGAAGGGTAACTGCTTGCAAAGTGGGATTGCAGCTTGGATGCAGTTGGTATGGGGTTGATGTATGTACAGGGGAGGGGGAGAAAGAAAGGATGAGCTGGATTCTTTGATTTACTTCTCAGCCATTTTACATACTCCAAAAAGAAAGACTTCCCAATATTTAAAAATTACCAGAATCTCCTTTTCTATATATCATATAAAGATTAAAATGTGCTTTGTATAATGTATATTGTTTATTCAAAACTGTACATAAGTCATTGAAGAAAAATACAAATGGCAAAACTAGAAAATGTAAACAAGATTCGGTTTCATTCTGTTATAATTTTACAATCAATGAAAAAATAATACAATGTTAAACCACATGCAAACATATTTGAAAAATAGATTTATACATGAAAGCATATTTATAAATAGATTAGCAGTATCGCCCGGCGTTGCTCAGGTTTGTAAGGAAATAACTATAAAGCATTTTTAGAGAGTTATAGCCAAAAATAGCAAAAAATGGAAAAAAATTATGGTAAATTTTTTTTTGATAGTTAAAAAAGGTGGAGTTGCGTCCCCTACACAGTTTGTGGTTTGAGTTCCTGATTCTCGACCCCATGTCGAATTTATCGATTTTTTTCAGAACTGGGGGAACTTTTCAAAATTTTTGCTGCGTTAGTTTTGAATTATGACATTGGGCTATGTGTGTGTCAAGTTTCATCAGAATCAGTTGAAAGCCGTGGTCAGGGTGAGGGTACAAGCAAACAGACACACAGAAACACGCACAGACAAACTGCCGTTTATATAGAGAGAGATTTATAAAAGTATAGTTCATATATATAGTTCTTTTATTAGCTTCGATTTTTCATTTTTAGCACTTTTTCAACTTCTATTCTTTAGCACTTTTATTTGGCAACACTAAAAGGCAGTGATAGCATCCATTGGGGCCAAATAAATGTATCAAATATATTTCGACAAGGATTTGCCTTATTTATGCATACTTTTCAGTTACTGCCTTTTAATAATTTTGAAGTTAGAAATGAATTCACGATGAAAGTAATTGATTAGGCTTCCTATGGAAGTTTCCCACTTCCAACAGAGGATGAAAGAAAGCTCCTAAGAATTGTGTGGAAGTGCATGGCTTAGTGGTTAGGGTGTTGGACTCATGATCATAAGTTTGTGATTTTGATTCGTGTATCAGGTGATGTTGTGTTTCTAAGCAAAATACTTCATTCCACTGACGTTCCAGTCCACACAGCTGGCAAAAATGAGTAACCCTGCGATGGCCCTGCGTGCTGTCCAGGTGAGGTATTTTTGTGCCATGGAAACTGGGAAACCAGCCCTTATGAATTGGCATGACTTGAAAAAGTAACTTTACCTTCTACCTTGGAATTGCTATGTGGAGGCACATGGCCTAGTGGTTAGTGCAGTGGACTCGTGGTCAAAGGATCGCGGGTTCGAATCTCAGACCGGGCAATGTGTGTGTTTATGAGCGAAACACCTAAGCTCCACGCAGCTCTGGCAGAAGGTAATGGCAAAACTTCTGCTGACTCTTTTGCCACAACTTTCTCTCAGCCTTCCCTCCTGCATCTTGCAGCTCACCTGCAACAGACCGGCGTCCCGTCCACGTGGGGAACCTATATGCCAAGGAAACCGGGAAACTGGCCCTAATGAGCTAGGTGTGGCTTGAGAAGGAACAACCAACAACCTTGGAATTGTTGAAAATTTCAGCTGTGCCTGACTCAGTAGTATGGTAAATTTTGCTTTTCAACCCTCCAGGGTTGATAAATTGCCTATCAAATATTGAGGTTGATATAACTGACTGTCCCTTCCAAATTTCTGAATTTGTACCTATGTCAGAAATTATTTATTAGCCCAAGAAGTGTGATGGATTGGCAAAATTGTTAGACCAGCTGACAAAATAGTTTGCAATATTTACCATGTCTCTTTATATTCTGAGTTCACATTCTGCCAAAGTCAATTTTACTTATCTTTCTAGGGTCGACACAATAAAGTAGCAGTCAAGTACAAGGGGTGATATTAGTAACAGTTCCAGTAGACAACAAGTTGGCAGAATTGTTATGATGCCAGAAAAAAATGCTTAATGGCATTTCATCAGAATTTACATTCCAAGTTCAAATGCCACCAGGGTCAACCTCGCCTTTCATCTTATCGAGGTCAATAAAATAAGTACCAATTGAACATTGGGGTTGATGTAATTGACATATCTCATCATCATCATCATCATTTAATGTCCATTGTCCATGCTGGTATGGGTTTGACTGGGCTGGCACACAGGAAGGCTGCACCAGATTCCAGTCTGATTTGGTATGGTTTTCTACGGCTGGATGCCCTTCCTAACACCAACCATTCTGAGAGTGTAATGGGTGCTTTTACGTGCCACCAGCATGGGTGCCATTTGCATGACATCGGGGTGTGTTTACATGCCACTGGCACAGGTGCCAATTTGCATGACACTGGTATCTTACACGACTGATTTTGCTCACCTTGATGGGTTGTCTTCTCAATGCTTGGCTTGATGGGTCATCTCAATGCTCGGCCTGATAAGTCTTCTCAATGTTCAGCTTGATGGGTCTTCTTCTCAATGCTCAGCTTGATAAGTCTTACTCCCTCAAAATTCCAGGCCTTGTGCCAAAATTTGAAACCAATATTACTTTGACCCTTTAGTGTTCACATTACTCTGTTAAATGTATTCCTTATCTATTTCATTGTTTTTGAATTGCTCATGCATTATCTCATGGCTTCAAGATTTTGATGATGTGGTAGTTTCTTTTTAAACTGATATTGTAGAATAAGTGTGAGAAGCCAAATCTGGTCTGCTTGAACATAAAGCAGGTAGACTATTTTGGTCTGATATGACAGGTTTAAATGCTAAAGGGTTAAGGTGGTGAGCTGGCAGAATCATTAAGTGTGTGTGTATATGTTTGTGTGTTTGTGTTTGTCCCCCTAGCATTGCTTGACAACTGATGCTGGTGTGTTTACGTCCCCGTCACTTAGCGGTTCAGCAAAAGAGACCAATAGAATAAGTACTGGGCTTCCAAAGAATAAGTCCCGGGGTCGATTTGCTCGATTAAAGGCGGTGCTCCAGCATGGCTGCAGTCAAATGACTGAAACAAGTAAAAGAGTATGCCAGACAAAAATGCTTAGTGGTATTTTGTCTGTTTTTACATTCTGAGTTCAAATTCCATCAAGGAAAACTTGGCCTTTCATCCTTTAAAGACTGATAAAATAAGTATCAATCGAACACTAGGGTCAACGTAATCGATTTTACCCCTCCCCCCAAACCTTCTGGCCTTTTGCCAAAATTTTAAACTAGTTTTAATGACAGCTCCCTCGACTCAGTTGTGGCTAAGATGGACATTATTTGCCTTTAGATAAACCCTAATCAAGTTGATGCATAAGACATTCTAGCCAGATACTTTGTATTAAGGAATATATTGTTCAACATGTCCTTCTTTTCTGATTTGAAAGAACGTCCACATAGAGATACTCTCATTTTGCTATTGTTTAGTGAAGTAGAAAAACCATGCATTCACCTCAATATTTAGGTAAAAATGTTAATAGATTTTCTGCAACAGTTTCCCAAATCTAGATTGAACTCTATCTCTTTTTCTCTTTTTACTTGTTTCAGTCGTTTTGACAGTGGCCATGCTGGAGCACCGCCTTTAATCGAGCAACTCGACCCTGGGACTTATTCTTTGTAAGCCCAGTACTTATTCTATCGGTCTCTTTTGCCGAACCGCTAAGTGACGGGGACGTAAACACACCAGCATCGGTTGTCAAGCAATGCTAGGGGAACAAACACAGACACACAAACACACACGCACATACATATATATACGACGGGCTTCTTTCAGTTTCCGTCTACCAAATCCACTCACAAGGCTTTGGTCGGCCCGAGGCTATAGTAGAAGACACTTGCCCAAGGTGCCACGCAGTGGGACTGAACCCGGAACCATGTGGTTGGTAAACAAGCTACTTACCACACAGCCACTCCTGCGCCTATCTCCACATTGTTTATCCCAATACCTCATGCATTGTAGTAACATTGCATTCAGCTTTATCTACTCTCTCAAGTGCTTCCATCCTGTCTATAAACTAATCATCAATCACTTAGGCTACACCAAATATTGTATACTACATATTTATGTACAGCATGACTTGCTGAGTATATGATTAACTAGAATCCTATTAAATCTCAGGCTTTCAGTGTAACTGACTTTGCACCAAAGGCAGAGGTCTGATATCTATGTGATTAGAATATCTGATTCATGGTTTATGTATTGTTGATGTATGCATCTACAGCAAGAGTTGCAATTTGTCTTTGTAAACTAATAATTTATTGTAGTTGCATCCCTTCAGCTGGGTCCCTGATTGGGCAAGTATTGTTAAAAACGTATGACTACACCTTCATTTTACAAATACCATCATTAACTACCATATATCAACCAAAGAGTGTTCAAGGAACAAGTCAATTAACTAACAAGCCATCTTCATATGAAATATTTTCTGATTATTTTGTCATCTCTGTGTTAGTGATGTTTTAATTTTTATATGTAGCCAGTCATCCACTTCATTTTTATATTACAAACCTTTGTTTGTTTCATTCCATAATCCTTATTAAAGATTCAGTAGTTCTTAGTGCTGCTTTCTTCATCCTCATTATCAGAGACATGTTTTATCTTTTCATGTCCTTTGTTTCCTCTTGCATCCTGTAGACTTTTACATAAAGGAAAACATCATCATCATCGCTGCCGCTGCCATCACTTCCACCATCAGCAACAATAACAACATTACCACCACCACCACCATCACCACCACCACCGTCACCACTACCACCCTCATCATCGCTATCATCGTTTTTATTTTATGTACAGTTTTCCACTGATATGGGCTGGTTGGGGCAGCGAGGATTAATTCAAAACAACAAACCCATATGGTGATTCTACTTACTAGAAATATCCCCCAAAATCTCTCTTTCAGACCATGTTCTACAATCTTAAAAACAGAGACATTGGATAATATATTCCAAGATAGATATTACCAGGAAAAGAGAATACTGGGAAATGTATAAATATATATCTATACACCACTGACAACAGAAAGGTTAATAAACTATAGAAAATTTGTGATGATGATGATAATGATGATGATGATGTCAATGATGATTAAAAAAATATTTGCCAGATAAGACTGGAGCCTGGCACAGCCTCCTGGCTTCCCAGACCCCAGTCGAACCGTCCAGCCCATGCTAGCATGGAAAACGGAATGTTAAACGATGATGATGATGATGATCCCAAGATTAAATTGAAAAATTACAGATTAGCCTTGTGACATCTCTAATCAAGCAGAACTATGTTCAAAAGTGTTTCATATAAAGTTCCATTTCTTTTTAGAGCTATATTATCCAACATGCTGTTCTTTCTTTCATAATAAGGTGTTTTTTAAGAGAGATTTGATTGCTATTTCTTTCAGGTTAAGTGACTGGGTATTGATCCTAAGCATCCTTGTTTTCTCGACAGAATACACAGTCGGTTTCAGTAATTTCCTGTTTGATTTTTTATGTCAGTAGTATACAAGTTCTCTTATTTCGGGGCTAAAATTATGGCCGTGATTACAGAGGATGAAGAGCACAGGTGACTAATGTCTTGTTTTCTTACAGATAAGCAAAACAGAGACTACTGCCACTAGTATTCCAAGCAGTATGCACAACATGATTGAGTTGACAAAAGGCAATAAGAACAAATAATTCTAACATGTCTTTTAAGAATGTGATTTAAATATATTCAGATGCTATATGCGAAGGTTATTTTCAAAAGTCTAAGCACTTTCTCAAATTCTTCAGTTATCATTTGATGTTGCCAGTGCCACTGGACTGGCTCCTGTGCAGGTGGCACATAAAAAGCACCATTTGAGCATGGCCGTTGCCAGTGCCACCAGACTGGCCCTCATGCCGGTGGCACATAAAAGCACTCACTACACTCTTGGAGTGGTTGGCTTTAGGAAGGGCATCCGGCTGTAGAAACTCTGCCAGATTAGATTGGAGCCTGATGCAGCCATCTGTTTCACCAGACTTCAGTCAAATCGTCCAACCCATGCTAGCAGGGAAAGCAGACGTTAAACAATGATGATGATGATGATAAGTAATCAAACCTATGTTTTAATAAGTATGTATTTAGATTTTCCAGGCCTTGTTGATAAACCACAGAACATTTGATAACTGAGAACAAGAAACAAACTGAGTCACAATTTTTATTAAAGTTACATCAATAATCACTTATTTTCAAAAAGTTTAAGCTTAGCCTCTGTCTCTAATTCATTGTACCTTAGTTATCATTCGATGGATAAGTAGATATAAACAAACCCACCATATGTTTTAACAAATATGTTATAGGAGTGGCTGTGTGGTAAGTAGCTTGCTTACGAACCACATGGTTCCAAGTTCAGTCCCACTGCGTAGCAACTTGGTCAAGTGTCTTCTACTATGGCCTCAGACTGACCAAAGCCTTGTGAGTGGATTTGGTAGACAGAAACTGAAAGAAGCCCATTGTATGTATATATATATATATATATATATATATATATATGTATGTGAGTGTATATGTTTGTGTGTCTGTGTTTGTACACCCCTCCCCAACATCACTTGACAAGTGATGCTGGTGTGTTTATGTCCCCATAACTTAATGGTTCAGCAAAAGATACCGATAGAATAAGTACTAGGTTTACAAAGAAGAAGTTGTGGGGTCAATTTGCTCGACTACAGGCGGTGCTCCAGCATGGCCACAGTCAAATGACTGAAACAAGTAAAAGAGTAAAAGAGAGTTACCAAGCCTTGTGGTTAAGCCACAAAACTTCTGATAGCAAACAGTAAGACACAAACTGATTAGTTTTGAGTCCCATTAAAATTACATCAGGGATCACTCTCTTCTGCAGTTTGGAAGGTATCATTAATCAATCCGTGATGAATTTTTATCAAAAGACAAAAGTAATTGCTTTAAGCCTTGTTCCATATTACCAAATCCTTTGTGATATCACCACTGGCATTAATTTTGCTGTGAAATATATCTTAAACTATCGGTACATATTAGTCTGTAACTCCCACTGTTCTAGTACTTTGGTTATCTTTCATGGAGGCTAAGAAGTTTGTGAAGTTGTATTGATACGCTTATAAATGATTCTAGGAGATTGAGACATTAATTGATAAATAGTCTATTAGTGACAACATTGCAGATTTAAGTTAACAATAAACTTAGAAACGTATTATTCACTTTCAATTCATGTATTAGTGGAAGTATATCTTATATTTATACATTCGGTAAAAATGATTATCGGTTAGAATCCAGTCACAAATAATGTTAGAATTCAGATCACTACTACTACTACTACTATGACGACGACAACTTCTACTACTACTCTGAATAATCTTTTCTTCTCTAGGTATAAGGCCCAAAAGTTTGGGGGATTGGGGGTGGAGGGGCAGTCGACTAGATTGACCTCAGTATGCAACTGATACTTAATTTATCGACCCCAAGAGGATGAAAGGCAAAGTCAACCTCAGCAGAATTTGAACTCAGAATGTTAGGACAGACAAAATACTACTAAACTACTATGAATAATAATGATAAACCTTTCTACTATAGACACAAAGCCTGAAATGTTGCCAAACGACCTGCACAAATGATCTGTTTATAGTGATCAAATGATCTGTTTATAGTGATCAAATGCATTAGCTCACTCACTCCACCAAATCGATGTTGTCTGATCAGGTGCAAAGCGATTGCAGAGCAATGTGAGATGAAGTGTTTTGCGCAAGAACACAACACACCACCCGGTCTAGGATTTGAAACCATGATCTCTCGATTGTGAGTGCAACACCCTAACCACTAGGCCATGTGTCTTCACAGTAGTAATCATAATAATAATCATAATAATAATAATAATAATGATAATAATAATTAGGCCAGATATATGTTTCTTTATTACCCACAAGGGGCTAAACATAGAGGAGACAAACAAACAAATTAAGTCGATTACATCGACCCCTGTGCGTAACTGGTACTTAATTTATCGACCCTGAAAGGATGAAAGGCAAAGTCGACCTCGGTGGAATTTGAACTCAGAACGTAGTGGCAGACGAAATACGGCTACGCATTTCGCCCTGTGTGCTTACAGTTCTGCCAGATATAGTTGTCAGAGATCCTGAAGGGAAGAAAAAAAATACTTTCTAATTGATGTATCAATACCAGCAGATGACAACATGTCTCTAAAAGAAATGGAGAAACTTTCAAAATACAAAGACCTGAAAATAGAGATAACTCGAATGTAGGATCTAAAAACAGAAACAATTCCTATCATAGTAGGTGCATTAGGCATGATAAAAAAAAATATTCAGACAAATACATAACAAAAACACCAGGACTTAAAAATATATATAACATACAGAAAATTGCACTACTGGGCACTGCACACATCCTACGCAAAACACTTTCAATACAGTAACCATAAGAGCATCACAGCAAATCACAGCACATACACAGAGCTGCACTTGGTAGTGAAGTGCACCTCCACAGTGAAGATGTCATTTCTTACTTAAATACTTACTTTAAATAATTATTTAGTATTATGGATTTCTATTATATCTTTGGTTTCTAACAAATAATTTTGCTTTCAATATAAACAAAGAAAACATTGCAAAGAAGTATTTAAGTGTTTCATTAAATATGGCTTTAAAGTTCCCTTTAAAGATAAGTTGCCTGAATAAAGAAAGCTTGAGGGAAATAATCTAGTTACTAGAAAAGGTAGCTTTGATAGTTTTGAAGTGCCATGCGATCTATATAATCCAACTCTTAACCTATGGGCTTATTCTTATAAGAACACATACACACACACACACCCACACACAAATAAACATATATGTGTGGCCTAGAGGTAAGTGTGTTGCACTCACAGTTGTAAGATTGTGCTTTTGATTCCCAGGCCAATGACATGTGTTTTTGAGCAAAATATTCCATTTCACTTTGGTCTAATTCACTATTATATAACCCAGCAACAGACCAGCATTCCATTCATGGGGAATAGTCGTTGGCCCATCTAACCAGTGAGCAAGCAAATATTCTCACCTAACAATATGAGAAGTGCATTGTGAAGAGTGGTGTATAACAATATGTGATAGTCTGCTTCAATACAGCAATATACTCCTTTATTCTTTTACTTTTTTCAGTCATTTGATTGCAGCCATGCTGGAGCACTGCTTTTAGTCGAGCAAATCGACCCCAGGACTTATTCTTTGCAAGCCTAGTACTTATTCTCTTGGATTCTTTTGCTGAACTGCTAAGTTACGGGGATGTAAACACATCACCATCGGTTGTCAAGCAATGTTGGGGGGACAAACACAGACACACAAACATATACATACATACATACATACATATACACAACGGTCTTCTTTCAATTTTTGTCTACCAAATCCATTCACAAGGCTTTGGTTGGCCTGAGTCTATAGTAGAAGACACTTGCCCAAGGTGCCATGCAGTGGGGATGAACCCGGAACCATGTGGTTGTTAAGCAAGCTACTTACCACACAGTCACTTCTGCACCTATGAGCCACTCCAGCACCTATATGTTCATATATATTTATAGACATGTATATTGGTTAGGGTGCATAGCCCTGTGGTTATAGTGCTGTGTTCACAATTTTGAGACCGGGGTTATAATTTCTGTACTTGGCCTTGTGTTGTGTTCTTAAGCAAAACTCTGCAATCACTTCAACACCTGACTTGTTGTACACCATGTACCTGTTCAAAGGAACATCAATTTGAAGCACATATACATAACTTTTACGTGCCGGTAACACGTAAAAGCACCCATGACACTCTCGGACTGGTTGGCATTAGGAAAGGCATCCAGCTGTAGAAACTCTGCCAGATCAGATTGGAACCTGGTGCAGCCATCTGGTTCGCCAGTCCTCAGTCAATCCTCCAACCCATGCTACCATGGAAAGCGGACATTAAATGATGATGATATATAAATTCATATAGAATTACTCACTCAGTCAGGATCAGTTTGAACCTATCTGATATCAGTATCTTAATAACAGCAAAATATCATTAACTATGTTTATATTTTTGCTTAGCCACCTTCAGATGCTTGTATGGCAGTGTTGTTATGCTCCTTTTGCAATCATATTACTTCAGGATCAGTTTTAGTGTGCAGCACTTTGAGCAAGTGTGCCTTGGGCCAACCAATGTTTTGTGAGTAGATTTGATAGACAGAAACTGAAATAATCTTATTGTGTGTGTGTGTGTGAGTGTGTGTGTGTGTGTTTGTCACCTTGCTGTCACCTCCACTTGACAAACAGTACTGGTTTGTTTACATTCCTGAAAGCTAGCAACTCAGCAAAAAAAAACCCAGCAGAATAAGAACTAGACTTGGAAATGAACACTGAGGGTGTTCTGTCTGACTAAAACCCTCCGTAGTGGTGCCCCTTCATGACTGCAGTCCAATGACTGAAACAAGTAAAAGAAGACAGATTAACTACTCCTCTGCCATATTTATTTCCAAATATCTCAGCTTCATTAGTTATAGTCCATATGTTTTGTGCAATAAATATATAAAATAGAAATCTCAATAATTGAAACAAAAATATGATGCTTACTGCCATACCTGCTTTGGCATGAACAACTATTTCCTTTCATGTTTTTTATGTTTTTCTTCTTATTAATCTTTTTTATTTTATATATTTCATATTTAGTTGCATGGTAATAATTCTGTAATAATTCTTTTCTGGAACGTTGACATCAACAAGATCAGTCTGTATTTTAAACATTCTCATATAATCTTCCCCATTAATCTAAATATCTGTTGTGTCTAGGGAGAGTCTGAATATCTGCTTATCCATTTAACAGAAACAAAAATACATTCTAAAAAAGATAGAGAAGCAATGTTTGAGGAATGCATAGCAGAATTGTCAAAGCATCAGATAAAACCTTTTGTCATTTTGATTTAATGGTCTTTACATCACAATTCTTCCCAGGGCTTTCTGTTTTAGCATTCAGTGAGGGGCTTGCTAAAATAAGTACCAGACAATAAAATCAGTGCTGACATTATTAGCTTTACCCTAGTTGGCCATACTTCAGCATGGTCACAATCTAACAAGTGAAACCCATAAAAAATATAAATTGCTGAGGGTTAAATTGAGAAAATATGAGCACAATTTCATCATCATCATCATCGTTTAACGTCTGCTTTTTAGGCTAGCACGGGTTGGACGCTTCGACCGGGATCTGGGAAGCCAGGAAGTTGCACCAGGCTCCAGTCTGATTTGGCAGTGTTTCTACAGATGGATGCCCTTCCTAACGCCAACCACTCTGTGAGTGTAGTGGGTGCTTTTTACGTGCCACAGGCACAGGTATCACAACTACAATTTCCATTTGATATTTATTTTGATATTGATGTACTTGACTCAATAGATCTCCTCAAGCACAGCAGGTCACGTGCCACTGGCACAGACGTTTATATTTGATTATTTGTCATTTAGTCCCTGCCAAAGACTTACCTTAATGAAAACTAAGAGTGTTTACTGTTGACAGAGTTTGTCATGGTAACGGATTTTCCTAACTGAAAATCTTCAGATTCTACTCTAACATTGCTTTTAATCTTCACACAATGAAATCAAATGCAAATACCAGCATCGCCTTACTGGCACCTGTGCCGGTGGCATGTGTAAAAGATTCGAGCAAGGTCGTTGCCAGTACCGCCTGACTGGCACGTAAAAGCACCCACTACACTCTCCCAGAGTGGTTGGTGTTAGGAAGGGCATCCAGCTGTAGAAACTCTGCCAGATCAAGATTGAAGCCTGGTGCAGCTATCTGGTTCGCCAGCCCTCAGTCAAATCGTCCAATCCATGCTAGCATTGAAAATGGACGTTAAATGATGATGATGATGAAAGGAACTAGAATCTGAAACTGCAATTTTGGGACTGTACGAGCATGTGAACCAATAACAGTAGATATTTTATATAAACAGTGCTGCTAATACCTCAATAAAGTATTTGTCAGGTGTTAGAATAAAAGCCTTTTAATGAACATCTATTCTTCCATTCTTGCATACTTCCAGTTTTTACCTGGTTGAGTAACTCAAGTAAGGACATCTTTATACAACAGTGCATATGCAGGTGCAATATATTGAACAAAGAGCAAATGAAATGTTCTCAGCAAGGTCTTCATTAACTGTTTGCAAAATTATATAATATGAGAGCACTAATAAAAAATCTTATATCTAATATTTAGTATTTTTGAAATAAAATTTCATGAAATTTGGTTTTATTTTGAAGCTGATTTAAATGCGGTTCAAGAATTTTATGGCTACAATATGAAGTTATCCTGAATTTTTATATCAGAAGTATCATGTATAGTTTTCAATAGAATACATTAAGAACTAAAGAAAACAAAAATAAAATAAATACAGCAATAACAAAGGAATCGTCATGGAATCCTGTAAAATCTTGATTTTACCAACATTGAAAAGGAACATGACTGCTTTATTCTGTCCCAGAAGGTTGTCGCTTTGGGGGATGTGTAGGAATTTCTAGTGCATCTGATTCATTTTGAAGAACATCAGTAAGCTTCTGGTGTTGCTTATTAGTCTCAGAATACCTCTAATTCAGTAGAGCAATGATCACTGACTTTCCAGTTGTGACCATCCCATCTTTTATATGTTCTTCCTGATTAAATCAGAGGTTTGATTTTGAGCAGAATTTTGCATCTATTTCTAGTAGACTGAGTCTAAAGGCTTCCGTGTTAGCTTATTTTCAGGTGAGATTTAACATTTGATGATTATCAAATAATTTAAAGTTTTTTAATTAAGTTTCCTTTATTTCAATGTTTCTGTTTTACTATTTTATAAAGCAAAACTAATGAAATCCTAATCGTGTAATCTTCATAGTTCTGTTTTCAACTTGGAATATTTATTTTACTATTTTATTTTGGACACAACGTTTGTGCTGACATAACAGTCCATAATGCACGTGAAGCACGTGACACTATACTGACCAATTCGAAAATTGATTGCTTCATATTCCAGTAAATCTGTCAGCTAACCATTGTTAAGAAGCCACGAGAAGCTATCAATCTGAATGTTTTATATATGGTCACATATTCACAACAGTAAACGAAAAGTAAGTTTATTAATACCGCGGTGTAATTTCTCTACTAGATAAGTTTAACTAGTTTTAAGTAATATACATAACTTTACAGTTGAATTGTAATCTATCATTGAACACCTGCTACCGAATGAGATTTCTATGCAATATAGATTTCCCGTCAAACATATGGAACAATGCATATCATCATATGCTTCTCTCTTCTGTTATTCCTCTTGCACACAGTTAAATCTATTGACTTTTTATGGTTAAACCGATGACCAATTGGGATTGATTGAATCATTCCGAGTTCATTGTCTGTATTTAGTTTCATGCTATCTTAGAATAATAATCAATATAAAGTCTAGTCTGATGCTCCCCTCTTTCCATCAATTCCACCAATTTCACTAAACGAAGTATTAAAATTAAATGAAATTGGTAAACTCTGTCTAATGAACACACGTAACTTCCAAACTCTATTTGATATATTACGATATATTACAAAAATGAATACCTCCCCTCCGTTCACGGTGGGAAAATTGGTGTGCTGTTAAGAAACTCACTTTCAGAAAGTATGATCTGAAATTTGGTTTGTTTCACTCTGTAGCATCTTCAAGTGTCTTCTGATATAGACTCTGGCCTATTAATATTTTGAGAGTAAAATCAACAACCAGAAATGGTGCAGAAGCTTGTATACACACACTACATACATTTTATATATATATATATATATATATATATATATTATATATATATATATGTATGTATACACACACACAGATATATACATACATATATATATATATGCATACATATAAATATATATGCATACATATATAAATATATATATATATACATATATATATGCATACATATATATACATACATATATATATATATATATACATATGCATACATATATATATGCATACATATATACATACATATATACATACATATATACATATATATATGCATACATATATACATATATATACATACATATATACATACATATATATATGTGTGTGTGTGTATACACATATATATACAGTATATATATTTATATTCTTTTATTCTTCTACATATCTCAGCCATTTGACTGTAGCCATGCTGGAGCACCATCTTAAAGGGTTTCAGTAGAACAAATTGACTCCTGTACATTATTTACATTTCACGGACATTTGACCTCATCTTGTTTGTTGTTAACACGCTTCGGCTGATATACTCTCCAGCCTTCATCAGATGTCTTGTGGAAATTTCGAACCTGGGTTCTCATTCCTAAGGTATTTTTCGATGTTATTAAGGCAGCTGACAACCACTACGCCATATGCCCATGGGCATATGGCATAGTGGTTGTCACAACCTGGGACCTTGAAGACTGCTTTAATGCAAGAAGGTATACTAGTCCCTTGATATTTGGTATTCAATATTTCATCTATTCAATATGACAATCAATACTTCATTTCATTTTACTATATATATTATTTATATTATATATTCTATATTCTACATTAATATTATAAAGAATATAAATAAAACAAAAAACAGAGTTGGAATTCCTTTGAATAATATTTATATTATTGTTTGTTTTTATGTTCAGTTATAAAAACAATTTTACATTAATCTAATGGGTTACTTTATACTTTTGCATATGTATATTATTCTTATTTAAGAATAATATACATATATGTGTGAGTGCGTGTGTGTATAAATCCAAATTGAGAGAATGGAGGCATGTAAGTTCCATTCTACATATGTTTCCTAGCTAGCAGAACTTTGGCAGCAGTAATTTGTCAACTAGCAGGACCCCACTAGGTACTCATCAGGCTGCTGATTACTATCTTCCTTTACTTAGATCCTTGCATCTTATATATATCTATCTACATATATATATATATATATATTATATATATATATATATATATATATATATATATATATATTAATTTATTATATATATATATATATATATTTGTATATAGTTAGTTGCCATGAACAGATAACATACCCTTTTCTCTTCTAGACACAAGGCCCAAAATTTTTGGTGAGAAGGCCAGTTGATTAGATCCACCCTAGTATGCAACTAGTACTTAATTTATTGACCCCAAAAGGATGAAAGGCAAAGTCGACCTCAGTGGAATTTGAACTCAGAACATAAAGACAGATGAAATACCACTAAGCATTTCACCTGGAACAGATAATATACTGTAATCTAAAATGCAAACTAATAACACTTTAACAAGTTAGGGGTACCTGGTAGTGTCCATACAGGTAAAATGGTATAATGAGCAGTGAGTATTTACTTTTGAGATGTGATAATTAGGAATTGCTAAAATATTTGCCAAATTTAAAAATAAGTACAGGGTTGAAATTTGTTTACTAAAACCCTTGGAGGTAATGTCCTAGCATGCTGAAAATCCAGTCACTGAAACAGGTAATTGCATATTATTTTCTCCTCTGAAATATCTTTCTAAAGTTGTTGGAAAAAATGGTACCAATTTTCTGCCAATCTCATTGACTTCTTCAAAAAATTATAGGCCTGTCATTATAGAAAAATTAATAGAAGTAAAACTTCAATCGTATCCCTGTTTCATTCTTACCTTTAACTACAACTCAATGAACATAGCATAGCAAAGAATGATCTCTATCAGACATAGTGGCTCTAGTTACACTAGTTGAAGGCAAACGTCTTCACTGGTGTCCCAAAGACATTCTGAATGAAAAAAAAAAATGTAATATTTTTGCTGTTGTTTCTTTAAGTTTATCACACTTCTAGCCTGAAAGAGTCAATTAATATTTCTACGCTTCACATATTGAAAAGTAACATTCTCAGTAAATCCCTTATTTAATCATTCTCTCTTTCTATATCTCTCTCTTTCTCTCCGCTCTCTCTCTCTATTTCTATCCCTGTTTCTATTTCTCCTTTAGGTAGTATGTCACAAAATGCTGTCAGCATAATTTTTCTTTCAAATGTAATGTTTTTCTGAAGATTGAATAGCTCCTTGAACACATCTGAAGCAGATTGTTATTTTCTTTCTTTTTAAAATTATAAAATAAAATAAAAATTCTGAACCATACCTCAACAGAAAATTACATCATATTTTCCCTTAAGCTATGAGCCATAACTGTTTTCCTTGGGAACCAATTTGATGATAATCCCCACCCACTTGATAAATATTGCCAATGAAAAATACAGAGACTGGATTCTATTTTCACAAAAAATATTCTACAGAGTATAGTTCTCTTGTTATAAAAAGGTGATTTTTTTTCTGTGGACAGCTACATAATACAAATAATATTTTGAAAACGTTAATATAAAATAACATTAATCTGGCTTAAAGTGATGCAATATTGATTTTTTGCGAATGAGCAAATGATTTCAGTTAATTTTATAGTACCAAAAGAGGAGGGGAAACACCTGGTATCTGGTATCCAGGATGGTCTGAGATTGATAAGATCCATGTATTGGATTGATAAGATCCAACCACCTCTCAAGCTTCTTTGATAACGTCCAGGTTTCTGAGCCATATAGTAGAATTGGTTCGACTGTGGCTTTGAAGATTTCAAGTTTGAAGTCTCTACTTAGATTTGATGACCAGATCTTATGCATGTCATTACAGGCTGACCAGGCCATATCCTTTCTAGTTAGAAAATCTTTTCCAGATGATGATATGTATGACCCAAGATATTTGTAATCAGAAACCATATTTAAGGGCGCATTGTTGAGAGTATGGATGATGCAATCACTGTTGGACAAGCACTTGTTTATATATTCAGTCTTGGCTTTGGTCAGCCTGGGGCAATTGTAGAAAATGCTTACCCAAGGTGCCGTGCAGTGGAACCGAATCCAAAAGAACATGCTTGCAAAGAGAATTCCTCAGATACATTAAGGAAATGAAAATAATGAAAAGAAAATGCATGATGATGATGATGATGATGATGATGAGGGCTAGAATACTTTTTTTTTTATTCTTGATCTACTCAATCAGAACTGAGCTGCGGGATAAACACTGACGATCAATGTGCCTCAAGATAAGGCCACCTAATCACGTCAGAAAAAAATTGTTCCTATTACACAAAGCTTTACTAAAAAGAAAGATTGAATACCATTTGTTTTCATATCATCATCATCATCATCATTGATATCAGCAACATCGACATTGTCATTGCCATCATTATTGTTGTTGTTGTTATCATCACTGTCATCATCAGCGTCATCATCATCCTTTTCATTATTATTGTCATCATTGTCATCATCATCATTATCATTGTTTTCATCATCTTCATCATCATCTTCATCATCATCATCATCGTTATCATCATCACTACCATCAACATCATCATCTTCATTATCAGCATCATCGTCAGCATCATCAACATCGTCGTCGTCATCATTTTCATCACCATCATCACCACCATCATCATTATCATCATCATCATCACAAGTGTCATTCTCATCATCATCATCATCGTTGTTGTTTTCATTGTCATAATCATTATCATCATCGTCATCATCATAATCATTATCATCATCAGTAGGATGTTACAGAATTTACAAATGGTTTTTGTTTTCCTCTTTATACATTCCTCATTTAAAACTTGGTCGGCAGGTGGGACGGGGGCTCCTAATTCTTTCTTTTCCCAACAAAAACAAAAGCAAAAAAAAAACAAAGACAAAGCGAGAATCTTTGAAGTCCAATTATAGAACAAATAAATATTATATATTCATAACTCCATAACTAATTTTATATTTTTATAAATAGTCCTATTAAATGAATAAAACGCTAATAGTAAAAAGACATAGGAACAATATGTTGAATAACTAACTTATTTCTTATTTATTAAAGCAGTTTAATGGAATAATTTATTCCTACTGGTAATTTAATTTACATTTTTCAGAACTGTTTCTTGCAGATATTTATCAGTTTTTTTTTTGGGTTTTTGTTTGTTTGTTTTTGTTTTCAAGTCTTATGCTATGAAGCGTAAGATATTCAAATTAAGTTACAACTATTTTGCAAGTTACTGTTGCATGTTCTGCAATGCAATGATTTTATTTTCAATACAATCTTTTTTTTTTTTTTGTTTTTGAAATAATCAAAGTTTTTATCCACATGTGTAATTAGTCATTCAAGTTTAAAAAATCTTTTTCCTGTGTAGATAAAAAGTAGGAAAATGGCCTTATTTCTGTCTCTGAGTTCAATATTTTGAGGTTTGTAAGAATATAAAAAAAAACAAAAAACAAAACAAAACAAATCGGTCAAATAAATAAAAAGTATTTGCATATACAGGTGCAGAAGTGGCTGTGTGGTAAGAAGCTTGCTTCCCAACCACATGGTTCTGAGTTCAGTCCCACTGTATGGCACCTTGTGTAAGTGTCTCCTACTATATAGCCTCGGGCTGACCAAAGCCTTGTCAGAGGATTTGATAGACGGAAACTGAAAGTAGTCCATCGTGTATATATATATATTTCGAAACGCGGAGTAGATGAAACAAAGACGACAGAAGAAGAGGAATTTTCCTTGTATTGTATGTCCTGTACTCTATTTTTTCGTTAAGAAAAATGTCCATTTCCTTGGTTTTGTGTTTATGTTTTCGTTTCTCATTGTGTTCGACGTTTTTTTGGTGTCCTGTACCCATATATGCATGTATATATACATGTAGAGGTAGGTACATACATATATGTATGTATATATGCATATGTTTTATTTTATTTATTAATTTATTATATATATATATATATATATATATATATATATAGTGAGAATTTACAAAAAAGCAAAAGACGAAGACAGGTGTGTAAACAACGAATGTGTGTGTGTGTATTTGTGCATCTGTGTTTGTCCTTCCCCCATCGCTTGACAACTGATGCTGGTGTGTTTACAAACTCGTAACTTAGCTGTTCAACAAAAGGAACTGATAGAATAAGTACTAGGCTTACAAAGAATAAGTCCTGGAGTTAAATTGTTCAACTAAATGGGGTGCTCCAGCATGGCCACAGTCACATGACTGAAACAAGTAAAAGAATAAAATCCCCTAGCTAGGATTATATTTACAGCTACTAACCCTGGCCATAAAACTGACACCTACACTTACTTCCTGCTGTGCCAAAGAATAACACTAGCAGCATCTGTCTGTCTGTCTGTTTGAATCCCTTTTATCTTCTTTACTTTTGTATTTATTTTATTTTACTTTACTTTATCTTGTATTTCTTACTTTATCTTCCTTTATCTATATCTTTTGCTTATATTCATGATATTTTTATATTCTTCAGCAATGCCATGTAAACTGCTTCTCTCTCAGCTGGCAGAAGCTTTAGCACACCGGGTGAAATGCGTAGCCGTATTTCGTCTGCCGCTACGTTGTGAGTTCAAATTCCGCTAGGGTCGACTTTGTCTTTCATCCTTTCGGGGTCGATAAATTAAGTACCAGTTACGCACTGGGGTAGATGTAATCGACTTTATCCCTTTGTCTGTCCTTGTTTGTCCCCTCTATGTTTAGCCCCTTGTGGGCAATAAAGAAATATCTCTCTGTACATTTGACCCCCACCTCTCTACTTATTATTCTTCTCCTTTCTCTTTTTCCCTCATACCCTCTACCGTTCTATTACAATACCCGTCTCTCTTTCTACTTACTTCTTCTCTCTTTAGCCAATTTCTACTATCTGGCACTATCATACCATTATGAACCTTGAGCATGGAAGTATTCATCCTGGACATCTACAATATGAGGAATATTATCTTACCTGGATTCACATTGGAAATGTGCAATGACTGACTCTTTCCAAGGCTTCTGCAACTACTTAAGTCATCCATGCTCTACAAACCTAGCTTAAATGCATGCAGTAGGACAGACTCTGCTAAATGCATCTACAGGTCAGGTGGTATTGTTAAAATGAGTAATGGATTGAGCCTTCTCTTCAAGAAGAAGAACAGTTGCTGTGTTAAGCTTCCACAGAATTTCTATTTTCCAAATCTCATTCATGATATTTCTGACTGACACACGGCTGATAAAAGACTCTTACTAAGGTGATGGGCTGTGGGATCAAATCCAAAGCCATATAGTTCCAATGAATCAAAGGTGAGAAGGCTAAATGAGGGTCTCATTCACTGTCTCTAATTACATGAGTACCTAAAATAACTAGCAAAAGCATGATAGAAATTATCAAATCATACGCGATAGAGAAGAACAGCCATAGTTTTTAGTTACTTGTACATTTTGATATGTCAGATACTTTACTTAGGTAAATAAATACTGATAATATATTTTAAATTAGAAATTGAATTAGCCAAATAAATATTGATCTTTGGTCCTTATAATTTACCCAGATAGTCTCAGATATTTTCAAACATTTACAAACAATTATTCGAATGATTTTTCCTCCATCTCTACCTACACACAAAACAAGATAAGACTCTTAGTTACCATTAATTTGATTTTACCTATCTTCAGCAAATAGATATTTCTCATATAATTGATCCGCTAAATATATGACAATCTAAATAGATTTTGATAGAATTGAAACTATAGCAATATTCTGAGATCCCTGATTCAAAGTACTGTTACTAAGGCAACAGTTGTAAACTGGTCAAGAACACAATTGTGGTCAGCTTGAATTCCCTTCTTTCCATCCTCATAGGTTCATTAGATTTAAATAGGTGCAAAGACATGTCAGAATAATTGATTGGCAAAGTGAAATAGAAATTTTATTCTTAAAATAATGTCATAACCCTAACTGCTTGATATTATTGATTATCTGAGCAAATATTGGTTGAGAGGTTATTGCTTAAAATGACATATCAGTACAATATATTCCACCCTCTGACTGATTTACCTTCTTTTAATCTGATTACTTGTAGTCGTTTCTTTTTGACATTGCTATTGAGAAAGGAATAAACAGCACAAAATCCTATTTCCCTTCTTCTATAAATTTGAAGCTCTTTTCCAATGTCAGAAATCAATCACACAAATAACTGATACTATCTCGTATTTAGTATTACATTCCTTGTTTTGGATTTCAGAAGATCAATACAGAGTGAGCAGCTCTTTCTTCAGACAATTCCAGTATTACACATCTTCTAAATATACCTAGCCAGTTCTTTTTGTAATTGCATTGTCAAAGTGGCAATGGCAATGACTGACTCTTTCCAAGGCCTCTGCAACTACTTAAGTCATCCATGCTCTACAAACCTAGCTTAAATGCATGCGGTAGGATGGACTCTGCTAAATGCATCTACAGGTCAGGTGGTATTGTTAAAATGGGTAATGGATTGAGCCTACTCTTCAAGAAAAGGAACAGTTGCTGTGTTAAGCTTCCACAGAATTTCTATTTACCAAATCTCATTCATGATATTTTTGGCTGACACAAGGCTGATAAAAGGCTATTGCTAAGGTGATGGGCTCTGGGATCAAATCCAAAGCCATATAGTTGTCAAGCAAATTTCTTAAGTGTGCAGCCATTTTGCACCCTATGTTAGAAATATAAATACTATATTATATCATCATCACCACCACCGTCACCATCATCACTATCATTATCATCATCATATCATCATTATCATTATTTGGTACCCAGTTTCCATGTACATATGGACAGGACAGTTTAAAAGAATCTGCTACCTCACAAGACTGTCTCATTCTCCAGTGTCTTCTTTGGCATAATTTCTATGATGAGAGACCCTCCATCAGTGATTATGTGAACTTATTATATTATATGCTTTAGCATCTCATGTAAATTTATTTTTCATTATAGACATTCAATCTTTGACTTGAACCATCATCATCCATTGGGCAATAAATTGGACTTGCGAAGACCTGTTGAGTGAAGTCATAGAAGTCAGTACCGCCTGATTGGCACCTATGCTGGTGGCATATAAAAAGCACCATTCGAGCATGGTCAATGCCTGTGCCGCCTGACAGTTCCCATGCCAGTAGCACGTAAAAAGCACCATTCAAGTGTGATCATTGCCAGTTCTGGCAGACAGGCTCCCATACCGATGGCATGTAAAAAGCACCATTCGAGTGTGATCATTGCCAGTGCTGCCTGACTGACTCACATGCTGGTGGCACATAAAAAGTAGCATTGAAGTGTGGCCGATGCCAGTACTGCTTGACTATCCCTCATGCCAGTGACATATAAAAAGCACCCACTACACTGTCGGAGTGGTTGGTGTGAGGAAGGACATCCAGCTGTAGAAACTTTGCCAGATCAGATTGGAGCTTGATGCAGCCTTCTAGCTTGTCAGCCCTGTCAAACCGTCCAGCTCATGCCAGCATGGAAAGCAGATGTTAAATGACGATGAGGATGATGTTAATTACATTTTTAAATGTAATGCTTATTTATTCACATCGTTTTGAATTAATCACACACTTTCTTGTAGTTTTGAGATTTAAAGGATATGATTACTTATATTTAGAATAACATAAAACTGGTTGAATATTTGGATCCGATGTGGCTGGCTTAAATTCTAAAGAATTAAGAACTATCATCGAACAATTAGAAATATGCATGCACACACACACTTACACAAACATGGATGTACTAATATATAAATACATGTATGTGTGTGTGTGGAGGCGCAATGGCCCAGTGGTTAGGGCAGCAGACTTGCGGTCATAGGATCACGGTTTTGATTCCCAGACCGGGCATTGTGAGTGTTTATTGAGCGAAAACACCTAAAGCTCCACGAGGCTCTGGCAGGGGATGGTGGTGATCCCTGCTGTACTCTTTCACCACAACTTTCTCTCACACTTTCTTCCTCTTTCTGTTGTACCTGTATTTCAAAGGGCCGGCCTTGTCATTCTCTGTGTCACGCTGAATATCCCGAGAACTACGTTAAGGGTGCATGTGTCTGTGGAGTGCTCAGCCACTTACACGTTAATTTCACGAGCAGGCTGTTCCATTGATATCGGATCACCCGGAACCCTCGTCGTCATAACCGACGGAGTGCTTCCATCCATGTGTGTGTATTTGTATGCATATGTGTCTGTGGCGGGGTTTAAAATGTTTGAGTGTATGTGTGTATGTGTTTGATTGTAAAAATTTTTCCCTCTTCAAGCTGGTTCTAGTGAAATATAATCTTTTGAAAGTATAAAATTTGCTTTTGAAGTTAAGTAAATTTGATTTTTGAACATTCAGAGATGTAAGTTGTTGCTGATTAAACTTAGATCAAACTTGATTGAAGAGACTTATGATCAAAGACAGCTATGGCAACCCCCTCTTTATTACAGACAAGAGAAAAAGAAGGAGAAACAAGGATACTATGACCAACTGTGGCCAGTCCATCTTCCCATGTGGTCTTTGTAGTAGAACCTTCTTGACCCAAATTGTACTCAGTGGGTATTAGCAAGCCTACAATAGACATTCTGCTCCTTAAAAATTCTTTTGTGAATGGTATAGAGTGTGGAGTATTTGACCATTGATGATGGTGAGAAAAATCAATAGCAGCTGTGGCAGTTATGAAGATAAAATGCATTTCCTGCCACAAACCACACCATGGTAAAATAACAGGGAACCTGCTCCCAGGCAAACATTAACCCTTTCGTTACTGTATTTATTTTGAGAGGCTCAGTGTTTTTTTCAATTACTTTAAATATAACAAAGAATTTAGTAAAATATCTTAGTTATCATTCAGCTAGTGTTAGGAACATAAATCGTGACTAAGGTTTGGTAGAAGATCTTAATTCAAAACTTGTGAAAATAAGACATTTGTACACAGAGCCAGAGCCAGTTTTAGCCGGGTTAATAACGAAAGGGTTAAGGCAAGCAAAGTTATTAAACAGTGCCTAAAACAAAGTTTGAACATAGTTTGTGAGATGAGTAGTCCAGAATTGTAATTCACAGCACTTTCTCCATTCCCATTTTCTCATTTTGTAGGAAACATCCATCCATCCATTTCTCTCTCCACTATTCCTGAAAAGGTTGTTATATTAGAGTTCACAAGCATCTACTCCTTCGGGTTTTGTCGAAAGCCAACATTATTACACTTTCTTCCTAGATTCCCAAGCACAATCAGCTGAAACTAGGGATATTATGCAAACGTCTCATTCTTGGTCTGTTACCAGGTCTTTTGTCAGTTAGCATAGCTGGAAGAATCCATCTTGCAGTTGTTTCCTCTAGCATTCTAGTTACATATTCATAGCACTGGAGTTGTGACC
>NW_021836149.1:167500-213021 GCF_006345805.1 Octopus sinensis
CGGGTGAAATGCTTAGTGGTATTTCATCTGTCTTTACGTTCTGAGTTCAAATTCCGCCAAGGTCGATTTTGCCTTTCATCCTTTCAGGGTCGATTAAATAAGTACCAGTTATGCACTGGGGTCGATATAATTGACTTAATCTGTTTGTCTGTCCTTGTTTGTCCTCTCTGTGTTTTGTCCCTTGTGGGTAGTAAAGAAATAGGTATTTTGTCTGCCTTTACGTTCTGAGTTCAAATTCCACCAAGGTCGATTTTGCCTTTCATCCTTTCAGGGTTGATAAATCAAGTGACAGTTGCATACTGGGGTTAATCTAATTGACTGGCCCACTCCCCAATAATGTCGGGCCTTGTGTCTAGAGTAGAAAATAACTTTAAATATTTGTTATTTTGAGTCAATAACTGGACTTTTATGAACTTGGTAGAAATGCTAGAAACAGCAGCAAAATCTCCCTCAAATTATTCTAACCATTAAAAACAAAGGGTATGTTGGATGTTTTCAATACTGCCTGAAAAATATATCAGGTTTGTTTGATCAGAGTGTCTTTGACAAAACAGGTTTGAAATAAGTTTATGAATTTATTCAAATGTTCATATTCATGGTTACTGATGTAAATAATTCAAATAAACAGTTTTGACTGAATCTCAATTTCTGTCTAAATTGTACCATGAGAGGGGTATTTGGTGGCTGGAAATTGTTTCAAAGACCATTTTGTGTGTGTGTGTGTGTGTGTTTAAGGGAAAAAAAAAACACCTTTTATTTCAAACCCGTTATATTAAAGACACATTAGTCTTTTATATTTAGTTTGGAACAGTGGTATTTGGAAATCTATTAGTCCATTAATGCTTCAAGACATTCCCAATCGAATCCTCAGACTGATGGAATGGTAATAATATCCATTCACATATTTTGCAGCAAATCATAAAAGATTATGAGAATACTCTTGTACCGCATAAAATAAACAGTGCTATATTTAAAAATTAGGCAACACTTAAGTGCTGGTAGATTCCAAAATAATTTTACTTGCAATGCATCAGATTGTTAACTCATAGTTTATATTCTACTATTATCATAACTTCTATAGTTATTCTTCTCATTCTATATAATTCTATATAAAACACCATTCTGTCAACTTATTTTCTATTTAATTTTGTTTTGTAGCCATTTTTGTAATGAGTTACTATAGCCCTTTTTCATAAATGCAGGCCAGTCAATGAGAAAATATTACACTTGTGTATCTGATGTAAAAGTTTCACTCCTGAAGTTTAACAACTTACTTATATACATTAAAATTCATGTATTACATTGGTTGCCTAAAGCATGCTCTGTGGTTTATTAGTCTGTGGTTTCATGTCATTGCAAATATTTTTCATTCTGGTGTTTTTGTAATATATTCTCTCACACAAACTATAAGTTTGTAGTTAGGGTTAATACATATTGTATGCTAATAGCTTTACTAAATACTAATACTGCAGTTAAGTCTGTTGCATATTGTATTCTAATAGCTTTACTAAACACTTTACAAAAACTTTACTAAAAGCAGAAATACGCGCCGGACATTAACAGCCAAATATATCACACATAGAATAAAATGTGAAATCTATGAGGACTTAATCACTGTACAAAACTGGCTCTGGCAAGTTTGTTAGTTATAATAGTATTCTATGATCCTTTTAGAACCAAGTGGAAAGTAAGCAAACAACATGCTCTTATTACCATTACTTCATTCTGATATTGCAACAAGGACGATTTTGAAACTTTAATGAATTAATGGATTTAGGAACTCTATTGTTCCATACTAAACATAAAGAGAAATGGATGGAATATGAAGAATCCTTAAAAAAAAGATCTAATTCAAATATAGTCATGATTTTAATATGACACACTAAAGCACATATATACAGGGTGTGGTTGGTAAATTGTTGCTATTTATATTTTCAATTTTGCGCATGCACTGTGTTTGTTTTTGATTTTGATGACTACACAGTATAGTAGGATCAGTTGGGCACCATCAATGAGAAAAACTATACCATGATGCAATTTACTCTGCCAGAAATTTGAAAATGACATGCTATACTGCTTGGCATTCACATCAGAAGCTCCAATATTAACATTTCAGAGTATTTGAGTGTCAGTTTGATGACAGTGCAATTTGGGGACATGTACTGGGAGTGATAAAAATCAAACATCCAGTCAACAACATGGTGTTTTGAGTGATCACTAGTGATGGTGACTTTATGCCTCCATTCGTCTTCCCACAAACTGAAATAAATACAGTGGTTGATGTTTTCAACTAAACTTTTGAATATCTGAAACCAGTAAAAAGAATATACCATAGAGAGAGGCTGTGATTTATGATACTAATACTACTTTTATAATACCAAATGTAACTTCAGTTTTAATCTAGTATTCACCGAATAGATATTTATTGTATATAGATGCAGAAGGTTACATATTTATAAGGAAATGGAACTGTGTAATGGTCAGGTTTTGTCTGGCAACAGGACTCTGCACCATGCCACACAAGCAGGAGAAACCACTGATGGCTGGTTGACAATTTCTGCAACCACATCACCCCTAACTCCCCAGACTGCAACCCTCTTGATTATTATGTGTGAAGTGCAGTTGAGCACAAGACCAATAAAACTCCTTGTAACACCAAAGATGAACTGAAGACAAGGATTATGGCAGCATTCACCACCTTAAACAAGGAGACCCTCCAGAAGAGTTGCAGGAGATTCTGAAGTCATATGGAGGCCATGGTTGAAGGCAATAAGATATTTTTTTTGGTAATTTTGGTAAATACATCTGTTATCATGAGATATCATTATTTATTTTCATTTTTCCTTAATATAGATGACAGTTTATTCCCCACACCCTGTATGTGTAAGCATGTCTATGCATGTATATATGTCTGTCTGTCTATCTATCTATCTATCTGTCTGTCTATCTATCGTTCTATCTACCTATCGATTTATCTATCTATCTATCTATCTATCTATCTATCTATCTATATCTATCTATCTATCTATCTATCTATCTATCTATCTATTTATCTATCTATCTATCTATCTATCTATCTATCTATCTATTACCTATCTATCTATCTATCTATTTACCTATCTATCTATCTATCTATCTATCTATTTACCTATCTATCTATCTATCTATCTATCTATCTATCTATCTATCTATCTATCTATTTACCTATCTATCTATCTATCTATCTATCTATCTATCTATCTATCTATCTATCTATCTATCTATCTATCTATTTACCTATCTATCTATTTACCTATCTATCTATCTATCTAGGTTTGTAGATAGGTAAGTAGGTAGATAGATAGGTTGAGAGGTAGGTACGTATCGAGGTAGATATGTAGGTAGGAAGGTAGGTGGGAAAATAGATAGGTAGGTAGGTAGGTAGGTAGGTAGATAGACAGGCTGGTAGGTAGGTATGCATGCATGAATATGCACATACATATATGTATCTGAATATGTGTACCTATGTCTGCATTATGTAAAATAAAACAACAATGTTTTAAAAAGTTTGACCAGAGCTGTGAGAATAAGAGCCTTACTTAGCAATTCAATAAATATAGATTGTTAAAGTAAGTATCAAACTGAAATAAATACAGTGGTTGATGTTTTCAACTAAACTTTTGAATATCTGAAACCAGTAAAAAGAATATACCATAGAGAGAGGCTGTGATTTATGATACTAATACTACTTTTATATTACCAAATGTAACTTCAGTTTTAATCTAGTATTCACCGAATAGATATTTATTGTACATAGATGCAGAAGGTTACATATTTATAAGGAAATGGAACTGTGTTATGGTCAGGTTTCTCACTGAGGGGCTTTGCAACATAAACAGAAAAAGTATAGCTACAACTGCAAATCAAACTGTCAGTAATTCTACTCACCAGGAGTTTACCTGTGTTCTTTATAGATGCCAATATAAATGACTAAATGTTATTAATTAACTTTATATTTAATTTCTTTCATTGTTAGATCTTCACTCAGCTATATTGTTTGAGTTATATATAGAATTTTAGAAATAGCTTAATATGTCTCAAAGCACAAATTACGTGTAAATATACCAATAAATGAAAATCTCAATTGTATTATTAATATTGCTTCTCTTTGTTTTGATTTTGATAATATGGTTGAGTACTAAAAATATTGTATTCTATCCACTTCACATATTTTCTTTGCAATTCTGCAATGATGCATAACTTTGTTTACAGACTATTTTCCCTAAAATTTCAGTCTGCTGTTTATGCTTAGCAAAGAACAATGCACGTTAATAACAATCATCTTGTCTCCGATATTGATACGTTGGCCCCTGGTCGATTGATTGATCAATTCAGGATATGTTTCCGAGTTAGGAACATCAATTAACTTATCTGCAGGATTTGTCTACATAGGTGGTATTTCAATTTGATTGAGTAATGGAAAGAGAAAAGAAAAAAGTATACACACCCTACAAGATTGATCAATAACTATAGAACTATTCAACTAGCAGTTTAATGAACAATTTGCTAATATGGTGAACTAAAAGTTTCATATGTCCTCATTTGTTTAGAAAAAATATGGCACATCATTATCATATTTGGTGTGGAGACCAGTTCTTTGTGAACTACATTGTTCATCCAGTTTCAGTTCTTAACCAGAAGTTTCTGTTACCTTATGCTATTAATATATATTGTGAAATGCGGCGAGCTGGCTGAAATGTTAGCGTGCCGAGCAAAATGCTTAGCGGTATTTCGTCTGCCGTTACATTCTGAGTTCAAATTCCTCCGAGGTCGACATTGCCTTTCATCCTTTCGGGGTCGATTAAATAAGTACCAGTTATGCACTAGGGTCGATATAATTGACTTAATCTGTTTGTCTGTCCTTGTTTGTCCTTTCTGTGTTTAGCCCCTTGTGAGTAGTAAAGAAATAGGTATTTCGTCTGCGCGACATTCTGAGTTCAAATTCCACCAAGGTCGACTTTGCCTTTCATCCTTTCGGGGTCGATAAATAAAGTACCAGTTACGCACTGGGGTCGATGTCATCGACTTAATCCCTCTGCCTGTCCTTGTTTGTCCCCTCTATGTTTAGCCCCTTGTGGGCAATAAAGAAATAAATATATATTGTGAAATCCTTGAACATCACAAATTCTCATTTATTCTTCCATAAAAATCTTCAGATCCATGCCAATTTAAAAAAAAAACAATGGCTTTGAATTGCTTTTACATAATCTTAAAAAAAAAACCCCTATGCTATTATGATTTCAAACAAGTATTTAACCTGAGATAATGTTTAACTAATAACTAATGTTTCAGGAAAACAAGTAAATTTCTCTGAACATTAAAAAAGAAAAAAAAAGCTCATTTCAGAAAATATCATCTTCTTTCCTTTCCTGACTGATTTATATAGTGGTAGCTTGATAAGATCAACGTCTGTTGAACTGCATAATTCCACAGTATATTTAACTGTAGCCAAAATAAGAGAAATAATAGAGGTCAAACGGTGAACTGGATAAAATATTGGACTCAAAGAATCATGACTTTGAATATTCTACTGACATTATTTCATTGTTTTTCAGAACAGAATACTATACACTAGATTGCTTTAATTTATCTGGTTATTGTAAATATGTATCAGGATTTTCAAATTTCTGCGGAATAGGAAACAGGACTCATTGTCCACCTTTTGAATCATGTATCTGAATATTTCATTAGCACCAGTACTGAGCTATTTGTGTGTGTGTGTCTGCACATTTATTGGTTAAATTAAATGTATGCAACATGACTAAATAGTAAGAAGTTATTTCACGCTAAGAGTTGCTGGAGCATGGAACAAACTGCCAGCATCAGTTGTTAGTTGTCGGAGCACTGCGCCCTTCAAAACTTCCATGCTTCCTGAGATTCGCCAACACTACACCTGATTTTCTTCCCTACATACACACGCAAGCATGTATCTGACTCATACACCGTTCACTTCCCAGACATTTGTACATTAATGCATATGCTTTGTATGCAGTTTCGACAAATTGTGGTACACCTGAGCACTATACATTAATTTCATTATTGTTATTATTATAAGTTTGCTTCATAACCACGACTCAAGCCTCACATAGAAGTATGTCACATGAATTATACTTGTAATTTAAACGTTCAGCCTCATCATAGTGTATTGTGATGATTCCTTCAGAAAATCACATGAAATATACTTTTGTTTGGTGAACATTTGAGCATTTAGTAGAATGACACAACTGAGTTCTTATCATCAAGACTGTCCAAGATCCATTTAGATTATTACTTCACAAGTCCTCACTGATACACCAAGTTTCTATACTATAGATGTTTTTCAAACCAACTGATAAGAGATATGGTTTTCATTGAGTCTTTTATATAAAAGCACCATTTGAGCATTACCAGCGTTGCCTTACTGGTACTTGTGCTGGTGGCACGAGAACAAAACATTCGAGCAAGGTCATTGCCAGTGCCGCTGGAGACACTCCTGTGCAGGTGGCACATAAAAAAAAACACCATTTCAAGCATGGCCGTTGCCAGTACTGCCAGACTGGCCCTCGTGCTAGTGGTATGTAAAAAGCACCCACTACACTCTCGGAGTGGTTGGCGTTAGGAAGGGCATCCAGCTGTAGAAACTCTGCCAGATCAGATTGGAACCTGGCACAGCCATCTGGTTCGCCAGTCCTCAGTCAAATTGTCCAACCCATGCTAGCATGGAAAGCGGATGTTAAATGATGATGATGATTTCCATGGTCATTGCTCTGGTGAACTTTATGGTCCAGTAACCCTTCTCAAAACCTTTAACTGTATCACTCACCTCTCTTCACAGGTGCAACATTACACTGTTGAGATTCCTGTTAGTCATATGTCTTTATATTCTAATAGCTTCTCTTCCTGCCCTGCTACTTTCTAGAACTAACTACCATTGTCTTGATTCCCTCTGGTCTATGAAATTCAATCCCTTAAGAATTCTGTCTATCAATATCTTTTAAATTTATAGGTACCCATCTTTTTCTCCTCTGTAGTCCCTTTTTCAACATTGGCTAGATGTATACACTTTAAGATAGTGAAGTTTATCCCTCCTTCTCAAAATCTTTACTTCTCAGAGCATTATATTCTATTAAATCACTAGCAGTATCTCTTGGCGTTGCTTGGGTTTGTTTCAACCCTTTAGAATTGGAATTTTTGGAAAGTAAAAATTTTGCATTATGTAGCTTATTCTCTTTAAGTGAACATTTTTCTGGTTGAAATACATCGAAAAATGGTGACACAGCAGTAAAAAAATCATAAAAAATAGGGATTTTCATAGGAAAAGAGCACCTTTTTGCTGTAAATAATTTTTGGTGTTAACACGGTCTGATTTGAATTTTTTCTTCTACGGAATTATGAGCAAGCCTTCTTCTATCATGCTTTCAATTTTGGTCAACTTGCACTGCAAGGTCTCGGAGGAGAGAGTATTAGTTGAAGGCTACAAAACCTGCAATACACAAACAACTTCAGCCTTATATATAGAGAGATTTAATAGTAAAGCTAACATAGTAAAATGACCCTCCTCTCGAGGTACAACAATATAACTAAGGTATTTATTCTATGATGTCTGATGTATTTATTCTCTCCCATATCATCTGAAAGAACTGCAAAATAATAATGAAGTTCCTTTTCTTTAGCTTATATCTGAGATTATTGTTAATTTAACATTTCTATAATTGACATGTGCAATTCATATCTCTTCTTAGTATTGACTGATGAAATAAAGAAAGAAAAAAACTACAAAAGATTACAAAATTTCAGAATAATTGTTCTTGTGTAGTTTGTTGAATTTCTTGTCAAAGAAACATGCAATTTGTATTAGTTTCCCATACACAGTCAATAAATTTAAAGTGTGTAGTAGTAGTAGTAGTAGTAGTAGTAAAAACTGCTCTTGAAATACAAACTCTCATGATAGTTTAGTTTCTTATGTATTTTCATTTCTCTCCTACAAATAATTCCAATATTTAATCAAGTACACTTGAGCAATACTTCCAGGCAAAGATACACTGCAAATTATTGCTGAACGTAAAGGAATATTCAACCAGTGGCTGATTCAGATTACTAACTTTTCCATCAAGTACAAAATTCTAATCCAACACTTTCATTGAATATAAGAACAATAACTGGTCTTACAACGTCATAATTATCAGCAACAATGAAAATAATCACTACAGTCTCTTTTCTTATATTGTAGGTATTCAATAGAGAATTATCTTTTCTATGGTCATTAGACTTAGACTTTATCCATACTTTAATGGATTTAGATAGGGTTTTAGGTAATCATACAAATCTCATTCCCTAGTAATCCTTTCATTCTGGTTTGTATATTATTGGTCTCTTTTGATTTCCTACTGAATTACAAGACAAAAACAGGACACAGTTTAAACATCTGCTGTTGACATAAGCATGTACATAGACAGGGTTAAAGACGCTCATACATTGTGGAGGCGCATCGCCTAGTGGTTAGGGCAGTGGACTCGCGGTTGAGGGATCGTGGGTTCGAATCTCAGACTGAGCGATGTCTGTGTTTATGAGTGAAACACCTAAGCTCCACACGGCTCCAGCAGAAGGTAATGGTGAACTTCTGCTGACTCTTTTACCACAACTTTCTCTCACTCTTTCCTCCTGCATCTTGCAGCTCACCTGCGACAGACCGGCGTCCCATCCAGGTGGGGAACGTATATGCCAAGGAAACAGGGAAACCGGTGCCTATGAGCCAGGCGTGGCTCGCGAGGGAACAAAAACACTCATGCATTAACTCACACATACACGATGTCATCTTGAAGGATATAAAAGGACTGGCATGAGACTCCCAGTGATGGTGAGCACTTGTGAACCTGGTCAGCTCTATGCACAATAACACCCTTGGGACCACTAAAGGGGATGACTTCAGCCTCATCAAGTAAGAGCATGAAGCATTGGGATGTAATTGAATAGAATCCAAAAACACACATGCTGATACACACACACACACACAAATACACACGCTGCAATTCAATCAGTAGTGAACACTACACCTATTAGAAAGTAAATGAATATGTCAATTTTTGCATTGAAGAGATTTTTACCTTCTAAATTCATAATGCAATTTTTAATTGTAAAATATGAATGAATGGAGATATTGAAATGCGTGTAGACATTATGAAATTGATTGTTATACTCTCTTTTACACTTCTACTTATTTCAGTCATTTCACTGTGGCCATGCTGGAGCACCACCTTTAGTTGAGAAAATCAACCCCAGGACTTATTCTTTGTAAGCCTAGTACTTATTCTATCGGTCTCTTTTGCCGAACTGCTAAGTTACAGGGATGTAAACACACAACAATCGGTTATCAAGCAATGTGGGGGGCACAAACACAAACACATAAACACACACACATACATATATATACATATGATGATGATGATGATGATACGACGGGCTTCTTTCAGTTTCCGTCTACCAAATCCACTCACAAGGCTTTGGTCAGCCTGAGGCTATAGAAGAAGACACTCGTCCAAGGTGCCATGCAGTGGGAATGAACCCAGAACCATGTGGTTGGTAAGCACACAGACACACACACACATATATATATAGAAGCACTCCGTCGGTTATGACGACAATGGTCCCAGCTGATACAATCAACAGAACAGCTTGCTCATGAAATTTACGTGCAAGTGTCTGAGCAATTCACAGCTAAGTGTACCCTTAACGTAGTTCTCAGGGAGATTCAGTGTGACACAGAGTGTGACAAGGCTGGCCCTTTGAAATGCAGGTACTACTCATTTTTGCCAGCTGAGTGGACTGGAGTAATGTGAAATAAAGTGTCTTGCTCAAGGACACAACACGTCACCAGAAATTGAACTCATGCCCTTACAATCGTGAGCTGAATGCCCTAACCACTAAGCCAGTTTATGTGAAACGTCTTTTGAGTGTATTCATGCACAACTAAAGCATGGAGTTTGGGGAAACATATGTAGCAATGCACTAATAGATTTATGAATTTCCAACCAAAAGTTCTTGCTATCACTGTACATACATATATATATATATATATATATGAGAGGAATTACCAATTTACTGAACCTTCAGATTTTAATATACTAGACCACTGGTTCTAAATTGATGTTAGTCAAATTAATATCCAATTTTTCACCCTCATTTTAAATTCATATATATATATATATATATATATATATATAACAACAGATGGATAATGGTTCATTCACTACAGCTGTTTCCAATGAGTTTTTTTTATTGATGAATAGAAAAAAAAATTCATCAGTTGAATGTATACAGATTACACATTTAAGACATTCCAAAAGTCACCAATTTGTGCTACTTCATGATTTTTTTACTAGTGATAGTCAAAAGAATTGTAATATACATGATTCCTTTTGTTTGACCTGGTCAGATGCTTAATCATTTAAGTACCTGATTCACTTAAAACCTGAACTCTTATATATATGTATGTTTGGATTAACTTTATTTATTTATATATATATATATATAGTTAATCCAAACACGAACAAAGAGAAAACACAACAATGCGAGGACGTGGAACAAGTATAGTGTTATTGAACACTCAAGAAAGGAAATAAAGAAGGAGGATTTAACGTTTTGAGCAGAGCTCTTCATCAGAAATATAGGAAAAGAGAAAAGTCCAAGGAAGGGAAGACGGAGAAAGAAAATCGCCAACGATACACACACAGTCACATATTGAATATATATATATATATAGAGAGAGAGAGATAGAGATACATATATGTGTTATATGATGTTAATGTACAAGTCACAGGAGATTAAAGTAGTTAGATGAAGTCACACAAAGGATAATTAGAGGATATATTATGAATTTAGTTATTCAAGTTGAAATGATACAATCTATGAAGAATGGGAAGTATGCTAATGCGAAAACTGTCTCAAAGAAATGTTATGTCAGTAACGATGATAATAATTACATTCTAATCAAGATTAGTGCCTTCAGTACCTAAATTGAATTTGAAAATTGTAACATATTTTCAAGAAATGGCTGAATTTAAATAGCCAACTAACTCGTTGATTTACTGTTAATGACCAGAGGAAATGCAATACATACTCCTTATGAGAATGAGATTAAATTACAATCCTTCAATGAACTTAACTACAAGAGATTCCAGCATAGCTCATTACCTAAACATGAAATAATGTGAGAAGAATTAAATAATGAATGGATAAAATAGTTAAATACTTGAATCTTATAAATCCGTGTGCACACACACACACATGCACACACAAGCACACACACAAACACACACACGCACATATGAGTGCAAGAATACATGCATTTACACACTCACACAAACACAAGCACTCACACAAACACACAAACACACACACAAACACACACACACAAACACAAGCACTCACACAAACACACACACACAAACACAAGCACTCACACAAACACTCACACAAACACGCACACACAAACACAACACTCACACAACACAACACACACACACCAAACACAAGCACTCACACAAAACACACCACACACACACAAACACAAGCACTCACACAAACACACACACACACAAACACAAGCACTCACAACAAACACAAGCACTCACACAAACACCACACACACACACAAACACACACACACACACACACACACACACACACACACAAACACAAGCACTCACACAAACACACACACACACACACACAAACACAAGCACTCACACAAACCACACACACACAAACACAAGCACTCACACAAACACACACACACACAAACACAAGCACTCACACAAACACACACACACACAAACACAGCACTCACACAAACACACACACACACAAACACAAGCACTCACACAAACACAACACACACACACAAACACAAGCACTCACACAAACACACACACACACAAACACAAGCACTCACACAAACACACACACACACAACACAAGCACTCACACAAACACAAGCACTCACACAAACACACACACACACACAACACAAGCACTCACACAAACACACACACACACAAACACAAGCACTCATACAAACACACACATGCACATGTGAGTGCAAGAATACATGCATTTACACACTCACACAGCTCTACACACATAAAGTTAATCTGTCTTGAGCCTACATGGTCATTAGGCTGAAGCTTGTTCCAGTTTACTAAGCATGTAAAGGCTTCTTTCACTGAACTCCAGGCTTACTGAAGTAATACTTTCAAGGGGTTTTAGCCAATTATATTATTGTCAGTAATTGGTACTTATTCAATTGACCTCTACTTGTCAAGCCACTAAGAAGTGCAACATGAAATGCAAAACTAGTTTTGTTTTGACCACTATAAATGTAAGCACATACACTACATATATATTAATATGTATTAGAATGAGTACTTAATTAAGAATTAACCCCAATTTGTCAACCTACAAAAAGACTTTGGTAGGGTTCCATGCTTTGCAATTAGGTGGTCACTAAGGACGCTCAAGTTAGCTGAATGGTTTGTAAACATTTCACAAGTCGTGCAGTGAATAATTAAGAAAAAAAAGCCCTTATCCAAGTGGTGTTAAATTATGATATAAATGCTTTCTTGTTCTCTATTTGTCTGTTCTTATACAGAAGTAAAAAAAACAATCAAAACCATTTATTTTTATTTCCACAACAAATTATTTTCTAACATCCCTCTCTCTCTCTTTCAGAGAAGCACTGAGCAGCTATACGCACACATACACACACGGCAGTAACTTCCACCTACCGAATTCAATCACAAAGCTCCGGTCGGCTCAGGGCTATAGTGGACGACAACTACCCAAAGTGCCACGCAGTGGGACTGAATCCCAAACCATGTAGCTAGGAAGCAAGCTCCCTAACCACACAGCCATACCCATTAATAATAATATGATAAGCTCATTGGATTCTGTCAAACCATCTAACTCATGCCAGCATGGGAGACAGACATTAAATGATGATGATGATGTTGATGATATGTTATATCTTCTTTTATCCTTTTATTCTTTGATTTGTTTCAATCACTGGATTGTGGCCATGCTGGGGCACTCTCTTGAAGGCTTTTTTAGTCAAACAAATCAATCCCTGTTCTTACATTTTTAAGTCATGCACTAATCTTATGAATCTCTTTTACTAAACCACTAGGTTATGGGGATATAAACAAACCAACGTCAGTCGTCAAGCTGCAATGGTGGGAAACAAGCTCACATTGATCCAAAGTCAGTGAGATGAGAGTCAGCAATGAGTTAAGCCATGAATTTGTCATTCAGGTAGAAGTTTATTCGGGTTCAGGTAGAGATTTATTAGCCCCCTTTTTTTTTTATTCATTATTGTCCTCAAATCTATGACTGGCTGCTGATGGAAACTCCTGTAAGTTGGTGACATGGTTCTTATTGCTGAACCTGTGGTATAATTAAAGAAATTCTTGATATGGGGTAAAAACTAGAATCAAGTGACTTGAAAGAAAACTAAGCAAATTCTAAAGTATTAGGAAAGAAGACAGTACATAGCTACTATCAGTGAAATGACCCCTAATTGATGATATGTAGAAAAGGAGATGGTAGAAAGACAATGCAGTAAAATCAAGGTAAACGATAGACATTCAAGAACTGTAGTGTAATCACAAATAGGTGAATAGAGAAGGTATATTTCACAGGTGGCAGGTGCATGGTGGCAAAAAGCACTAAATGCACAAACAGAATAGACGTTTTTAACCCTTTCGTTACCAACCCGGCTGAAAAAGGTTCTGGCCCTGTAGTACAAATTGTCTTGTTTTCATAAGTTTTGAATTAAAATCTTCCACCAAACCTTAGTCACAATTTATGTTCCTAGCACTAGCTGAATGATAACTAAGTTATTTTATTAAATTCTTTGTTATATTTAACCCTTTCATTACCGTATTTATCTTGAGATGCTCTGCGTTTCTTTCAATTATTTTAAATATAACAAAGAATTTAGTAAAATAACTTTGTTATCATTAAACTAGTGTTGGGAACATAAATTGTGACTAAGGTTTGGTGGAAGATTTTAATTCAAAACTTATGAAAACAAGACATTTGTACTACAGAGCCACAGCCGGTTTCAGCCAGGTTGGTAATGAAAGGGTTAAAGTAATTTTAAAAAACACAGAGTATCTCAAAATAAATACAATAACGAAAGGGTTAAATGCTAGAGTGGATCTCTGGTAGTAGGTGATTGCTTTTGATCTAATTAGCAGTGGGATGGGATCTTCTGAACATAGAGTAACCAAGGTAAGAATGAATTGGGAAAAGCTTAGCGAGTCATTAAATCTTCTGGTAACAAAGGGTTACTTTCTTAGAAGGAAGGACTGCTTGTGTATGGAGAACAATACTGAATAACAGTGAGATGTGGGCTTTCAAAGCAGAGAATCTACAAATACTAGACAGAAATTAAACATGTTTTTTTTTTCTGCTGAATATGTAATAGTGCACATGAATGACAGCTCATAAATATGCAAATAGGAAAACTGAACTCAAGTGGAGTCAGATGTAATGTACAAGAAAGAAGACAGTTTCCCACTCAATCTCTATTTCTTCGTCCACTTGCTGACTCCATAACCCCCTTCTCTCTTTCTCTCACTACCCCTCTCTCTCTCTCTCCATCTATCTATCTATCTATCTATCTATCTATCTATCTATCCCTACCTATTTATCTATCTATACCTACCTACCTACCAGCATGGGAGACAGACATTAAATGATGATGATATCTTCTTTTATTCTTTGATTTGTTTCAGTCACTGGATTGTAGCCATGCTGGGGCACTCTCTTGAAGGCCTTTTTAGTCAAACAAATCAATCCCTGTACTTACATTTTTAAGTCATGCACTAATGACTTTCTTTTACTAAACCACTAGGTTAAGGGGATGTAAACAAACCAACGTCAGTCATCAAGCAGCTGTGGTGGGAAACAAACTCACATTAATATAAATATACACATATAAATGACAGGCTACTTTCAGTTTCTTATTTCTTTATTGCCCACAAGGGGTTAAACATAGAAGGGGACAAACAAGGATAGATAAAGGGATTAAGTCAATTACATCGACCCCAATGCCTAACTGGTACTTAATTTATCAACCCCGAAAGGATGGAAGGCACAGTCAACCTCGGTGGAATTTGAACTCAGAACATAATGGCAGACAAAATAATGCTAAGCATTTCACCCGGCATGCTAACATTTCTGCCTATCAAATCTAGTCAAAAGTTTTTGGTCAACCTTATGCTATAATAGAAGACACTTGCCCTAGGTGCCATGCAGTGGGACTGAACTTGGAACAATGTGGTTGTGAAAAATACTTCTTACCACTGATAGGTATATTCACTTTCCTCTGTTTTCTCTATCCTTGACTTTTTGCTGCTAACTGTGTGGCCACATGTATTACTGCATATGCATGTCAGAAAGAGAGTTTAATCATATTAAGCAATTTCTTTAGCTCTAGTATATTCACAATCGGTAATGTTAAAAATCATTATTATTATTAATATATGTTACAAAAGAATTTGTTGTGGAAATAAAAATAAATGGTTTTGATTGTTTTTTTACTTCTGTATAAGAACAGACAAATACAGAACAAGAAAGCATTTATATTATAATTTAACACCACTTGGATAAGGAGTTTCTTTTTCTTAATTATTCAAGTTTATTGTATATTATTTAACTTCAAATTTTTGTTTGCAATACTATAATGATGAAATAAAACCAAACTTAAAACCAAATTAATAAATCTATGTTATTAAATGTATATAATATAATATATTATAAAATAGTATGATATTAAATACATATATATATATATATATATATATATATATATATATACACACACCCAAACACACACACATATATATATATATATATATATACCATATACATTATGTATTTATACACATATCAATATGAATATGTTTGTGTATATATATATATATATTATGAATGTATACATATAGATACATATATATCATACACACATATGTATATATATATATATATATGTGTGTGTGTGTGCATATGCATGTTTGTGTGTGTATATATATGTATATATAAGCTACACCATTAGAATTTGAGATAATATGAATAGTGAATTTTGAAAAAAAAATTATTTTAGAGATAAAGTGAATTTTCTGTGAAATATGTAACATTTGAAAATAACATTTACAAATACCAAATTCAATATTCAATAAGTAAGTGAAAAGAAAATGAGATGAAATAGATATATTTGTTCAAGTAACTATTTTTAATACAATTCTTAACCATTAAGATAGAGAAGAACAGAAATATAGTCTGGCATGTTTCCATATGAATATATAGGTAGGAGTATTTGATTTTTAACTTTACATACCTATGTGCATATATATAAATACACACTCATGCACACACATATATACGCATATATATATATGCATGTGTTTGTGTGTGCTTGTGTGTACATGAACACCACATTCTTATATATACATATATATATAATAGGTTTCTTTCATGCTCCATCTTCCAATTCTATACCAAATCTTTGGTTCCCCAACGTGCCATGCTGCTGAGGATTGAAATCAAAACCACCCAGTGGGGAAGCAACCCTTTGAATAACACAGACATGTTTGCACCTATATGCATACTTCTCTCTCTCTCTCTCGATATATATATATATATATATTAAAGAAATGGTATAAGTAATGGTCTTTACATATTCTTTTATTCTTCAAATATCACAGTATAAATCTAAAGCTTATAAAGTATTTTGCCCAGATTGATAATCCCTCATTAATAGCACTTTATTGTATTATACATATATCATCATAATCATCATGTAGTTTTTTGTATATTGCACTACCCATGAAGGGTTATGGCCGTGCTTTTACCACCTCCATCATGTTGACATTTATAGGTGTAAATGTGAATATACATGTATTATAGTATGTGTGATAGGTAAGTGTGGATTTCATTTCGAATGGGTTTGATGTTTTAGTAGCATTTTAATGTTCAATATTAGCTAAATTTTAAAGGATAAATTTCTAAGCACATGAACTATGCATCTTTTAAAGTAAGTTTGTTTGCATTTGAGAATACTTAAACATTGTCCTCAAGTAAGTCAAATAAGTAATTTCTTTTTAGCAGTTCTATATATCTCATAAGAAAGAACAATAATATTATATATATATCTCATCATCATCATCATTTAACGTCTGTTGTCCATGCTGGCATGGGTTTGATGGTGTGACCTGAGCTGGCAAGTTGGGAAGTAGCACCTGACTCTAGTCTGATTTGGCATGGTTTCTATAGCTGGATGTCCTTCTTAATGCCAACCACTTTACAGTGTGTGTTGGATGCTTTTACATGGCACCTCACAGGCACTTTTAAGTTTTTCCACATGGGTACCTTTACATGTCACAAAATGGTTGCCTTTATGTGGCACCACAGTGGTGCTTTTATGTGGTACTGCCACATGGGATTTACACCACCAGAAGGATCGGTCTTAACACTTCTCCTGGAGAGTATGGTTCTTCTTGAGTATGGCCAGGCACCAGGTACCTCAGTCCTTTGTCATCTCATTTGAGGTTTCAGCTTCCAAGGTCATTCCTTAGTACCTCATCCGATGTTTTCTTGAGCCTCCCACTTCCGCATGCTCTATCTACTTTGAGAGATTGGCACTTCTTTATGAAAAAGCAGCATTTTAGACTTACAACACTCTTGCATAATAGCAACGATATGTACGTACTTGTGTGTCTGTGATTGCACCCCACCACCATCACTCGACAACTGATGTTGGCATGTTTATGTCCCTAGCAGTTTGGCAAAAGAGACTGATAAAATAAGTACTAGGCTTACAAAGAATAAGTCTTGGGGTCGATTTGTTTGACTAAAAAAAGGCAATACTACAACATGGCTGCAGTTAAATGACCGAAACAAATAAAAGAATATATATATATATATATATTGTGCCTTCATAACTCATTTCTAATGTGCACATTTTTGAACAATAAAGTTCTCGAAAAATACCATGTCTATAATATTCTTTTCTACTATAGGCACAAGGCCCAAAATTTTAGGGTAGGGGCCAGTCGATTATATCTACTCCAGTACGCAACTGGTACCTAATTTATCAACCCTGAAAGGATGAAAGGCAAAGTCGACGTTGGCAGAATTTGAACTCAGAACGTAAAGACAGATGAAATACCACTAAGCATTTTGCCCAGTGTGCTGATGTTTCTGCCAACTTGCAACCTTACTCTGTGTATAATATTGCATATATTTTGGGTTTATTTTTTGCAAGTATTTTGATGTATGTGAAGGCACATGGCCTAGTGGCTAGGGGTGTTGTACTCATGATCAAAAGATTGTAGTTTCAATCCCCAGACTGGCAGTACATTGTATTCTTGAGCAAAATACTTCATTTCATGTTATTTCAATGATGAACTGATGTTCCATTCAGGAATAATGTTTGCCTGCTATCCTAGCGAAAGCAGTGTCATCATTCAAAAGCTACAACAAAGAGATGTAATGCATTCTGGCCAGTGGTGAATAAGAACATCTAACAGTCTGGTTGATACAGTCATACAGTGATTTTATATGTAGAAAATGTTTTTAATCTGTTGCAGTCTGAAAAGTTCATATGCTCTCAAATTTGAAACTGACCTTTGAACTGAACCAGTACAGGCAGTAAAATTGTAACCTGGTGTTAATTGAAACTGTGGAAAGTCAACCAGTAAGGACAGGATATGAAAAACATATAATGAAGAATATAAACACTTCTGTTTAATATTTTTAATAACGTTTTCTTTCAATAGAAATATTTATGGCGATGATTCATTATATAATTTTCGTATTTATGAAACAAAATTGTTTTTCTTGTTTGTTTCTTTTCAGATATTTACACTTTGATAGATTACACTATGTATTAGCCTTATTGGTTATTTATTAAATTAATTTTCACATTCGTAGGAGTGGCTGTGTGGTAAGTAGCTAGCTTACCAACCACATGGTTCTGGGTCCAGTCCCACAGCATGGCACCTTGAGCAAGTCTCTTCTACTATAGTCTTGGGCCAACCAAAGCCTTGTAAGTGGATTTGATAGAGGGAAACTGAAAGAAGCCCGTCGTATATATATATATATAAATAAATATATATATATATACATATGTATGTGTGTGTATGTTTGTCCCCACAACATCGCTTGACAACCGAGGCTGGTGTGTTTACGTCCCTGTAACTTAGCAGTTCGGCAAAAGAGACCGATAGAATAAGTACTAGGCTTACAAAGAATAAGTCCTGGCATCGATTTGCTCGACTAAAGGCAGTACTCAAGCATGGCCACAGTCAAATTACTGAAATAAGTAAAGAGTAAAGAGAGATTCAAGTAGTTCTATTTTTTTTATACAAAAAATATTTTTACAGTCTTGTCTTCCAAACCATCTTGCTTCACAGGACATAGATCTGCAAGTTGTGCATAAACAATTAATACATTGTCACCATCACAGAAAAGAAAAATATGTAGCATTATTATGGTAATCTTAATCCTTTGTAACACATCATTTGGCTTCAAGAATTCATCAACTAATTTCTGTTATGCCATCCTGAATGTAGGCTGGGATAAAAAGTATAACATTTAGTTCCATTGTGCTGTACTAACTCCTAACATTTACATTTAAAAAATGGATATAAAATGCATAAACAAATATAATACATATATATATATATACCCACACACATATATATATGTATATACACACACATATATACATTCACATATACATACACATACATATATACATATACATATATATAAAATATTATTAGAGACAAAACCACTATTTTGCAAAACAAACAAGGAAAGACTTAATCATACATAAAATTTTAATAAATAGTCAAAAAAACCGCCACTACAATTGTTTCTTGTCTTGATCGACAATCTTCAGGTGGACTTCCAATAAGTCAGTTTCAAATTATATATATATATATATATGCTTAAAATATCTGGTGTTGTAAATATATTACATCCACCTATGAGTTGCTGAGTAACTGCTTCAAAACCCAGTCATTGTGCTGTAAGAGCTGGGTCAGGCAGCTCCTACCTGGCCAAAAGGCCTCCTGGGTACCACTCAGCAGGTTGTTTTCTTCAAGAAATGTGATTAGTTTCCCTCTGATTATCCAGTTCATGACTTTACTGATGTGTAAAGTCAGAGAGATAGGCCTATAGTTTTTGGCATCTGCTCTGCTTCCTCCTTTATGGATTAGGCATATTATTCCCTCCTTCAGTTTGCTTGGCAGCCTACCATTTGCAAGAAAGCTCTAGAAGAAAATCTGTAGTGCTTTCATCAGGGCACACTTTCACAATTTGAAGAGGATTGCTGGGAAACCATCAGGACCAGCAATTGTGTTTGCATCCACCTCATCTATGGCTAGTAATATATCTTCTTCACTAATGTCAATGTAAGCCGTCATAACTGCCTTGCTGGTTATAGGTGAGGTGGCAAAGAAATCCTCTAGTTCGTTCACTTGTCTGTGTTCCAACAGTGTATTAAAGACAATGGAGATTGGGAAGTTAATAATTGATTATGATTAACAGCAAATTAATTATCTTCACTTACAGTTGTTTCAATTGATACTCAGTAAATATTAAATTTATACTTTTATGGCCTGAGCATAATACATTCAGAGGAAAAAGATATATCTTTGAATATTTTATGTGTGTTAATGGAATCATTATTGCAGACTATACAACATACAAGGGTATATTTTTTCTTCTGAAGATATTATGCTCAGTTCATATAAATATAAATTTAATATTTACTGAAGCAGCTAGTAATAGGTTATAGTATCATGCATAACTTAGCCAGCATCATTTCCTCCATAAATAATAAAAAAACTAGATAATTTTCTTTTTAAGTAGAAGTAACAATAATAACAAGAGCAGTAATAGTAAGAACAAAAATAATAACCACCCCAAATTTAGTAACGATAACAATCAGAACCATAATAACCCTATCAACCTTAATAGACCTAGCACCAACCCACTAGCAAGTAATTCTCTCCCCACCTATGTGACTGTAGGAATAAAGATGACTGTGCCCTCTAAAATACCTGTAAAAGTAAAGATGTAATTTACCAGTGCACTGTCACAACACAAGTTTAGTAAAAAGATATACAGAGGAGCTAACCAAAATGAAATGAAATAAAGACTAGCCACACACTAACACTCTTTCAGAAATAGAAATAAGATTAACTCAACCGGATTAAGTAAATTTATTTGGGAATTTAAAGTTAAAGATACTAGATTCCTTTTAGAATAGAAAGTCCTTGCCTCAGCACCTTCGTACAATGCAAAAAATAAGAAATGCTATCTTTGCATCAATGAAAAGTTTTTATACTAGCGGCATAACACCCATTACTTAACTTGAGGGAAGAGAGCAACATAGCCTGCCTGCACAAGAGTAAGTTAAATAGCATGAAGACCCTTTGCACCATCCCCACAAATAGCACCCAGAGCTCTTCACCACAGAAATAGTAGTTCTCGATATTAAATGAAGGCATATATTAACTTCCAAATTAAATCTAGTTTAATAGTATTACACACTTAGGCCCCTTATAGTTCATCCAGGAGTAATATCCTTTCACCAACATATCCGAGTTTAAATTCCTCTTCCCCTCCACCCATAATATCTAAATACATAATATATTTATTAATCTATCTTTCCTTGATATAACCTCCTCACCCACTTTAATAAAGACTGTTCTTTCAACTATGAACCTAATTTAGAATACAGAGGACATTAGTACTTAACCCCCCAAAATAAATCCCCCTCCCCCATGAGAGCCTGTACCTGCCATCTCAACAAAGGTTGTACTTGCAACTATTTTTACTTAACTGAACTTTCTATATGATGGATCAGCTTGTTTTAATTAACTTCCTTTCAGTCTTGGTCTAATTTTCAGCCAGCATACTGGTCTATTTCCATTAGATTTACCCCATTAGATTTACCCATTTAGGAGCCCCCTGTCTAACATAACAATTTAACAACCTAATATTAACTGCACACCTCTTTAGATTGTATTTGTGTGTACTTGGTACTACAGTAGACACTTTCCTATGAGCTATTATTGTCCTTAGGAATATTTTGTATGAATGGAAATTAAATTTTGTAGTAGGCCCCATATGGTTGCACCCAAGCAAGGATTAATATAACTACAAGTTTAGTAATATAAACAATATAATAATAATGATGATAATAATAATAATAATAATAATATATGAAGTAGGATTTAGTAAACTGTAGTAGGACACAGCATTTGTAACCATATTAGTAATTAGCAAGTGATTTAACTTATAATCATTTAATTAATTTGGGGTTTTGTGCTTTTCCTTTCTCATAGGTCTACTAGGCAGAATGTATTGAGGAATGTTTAGACAATTAGTGTTTGTCTAGTATAACCACCACTTGGGACTATGGCGGCTATTTAAGAGGATAGATTTAGTATTATAAATAGAAGGTAAATGCCCTAGCAACTACCACCTCATGACGGTAGTCTCCCCTTAACTGTTAGTTATTTACTGTCACATGTTAGGTTGGTTTATATTGACATAAGCGACCTTGGGCTACTTATGACAGGGGCTACTTCTCCATACCTTTATTTTATTTACTTCTTTATTTACATCTACCCCTATAAAGTCTAAGCTTTCCCTTGCTTTTAAATTCAACTGACCAATTATAGTCATGGCTGGACTTTGGTCAATTCCATTACGGACAACAGGTGGTTGGTCTTTAAAATCTATCAGTAAGTACACTAATGTATCAACTTTATGGGTATGTTTTTGGATAAGTATAAATTAGCACTATTTACAAAATCATAAGAACTATTCTTTTTCTAGACCTATTGGCAAATCCAGTTATACTTAATTACTGATTTTATTTTCTTATTATTTATACACCCTGGTACCCCTAAAGAAAGATTACCCCACCAATTATTTTCCTAGTTTATTCAGTTGCTCATCGATTTCAAGCTTTAAAATCCAAAATGGTATGCTTCTGACTTGTTAAGCTTTCTTTTCTCATCGAGAGACCCTGTTCTTTCCTCTTTCCTATTTTACTTTATGTATTTGCCTTCACTCTGATGAAGCTCCATGTACCAGATCGGATGTGCGATAAAATATGACGAATATCGTTCTCGACATAGGCAGCAGAAATAGGTGTTAAAGTTTTGTATTAAGAAAATGATAACCAATGGTAGTCGATTTGTTTGTTGATCAAATATTTTCTCCATCTTCTGCTTAATTTAAATTATATATATATATATATATATATATATAGATAGATAGATAGATGTATACACACACAGATATATATAAATATATATATATGTATGTACATGTATATATACACACATATATATATATATATATATATATGTATGTATATATATATATATGTATATATATATATATACACACACACATGCAGAATAATTACTATGAAGCATTGTGTAGAATATATTGCATAAAAGATCGTGGGTAAGGCCAAAACAATGTGAAGTAAATGCAAGATAAATCACAAGAAAACAAATATGTGAATTGATGTAGAATTATCTTGCATTCAATATTTTGGGGTTATGATCCCATTGTCAAGAAATTGACGAATGTTGCCAACACACATCGGTGACATTCATCAATTTGTTTTCTTGTGATTTACCTCGCATTTACTTCACATTGTTTTGGCCTTACCCACAATCTTTTATACAATATATATATACATTTGTGTGTATATATATCTATATACAAATATATATAGTCTTAAGGTATTATTGTCCCTTACCATCTAATTATTCAACCATGGTAAGGAACAACAATAGCACAAGGCTGGAGGCATGGCTAGAAACAGACAAATTAGTTCCATATAGATACGATGAACAAATTTCATCCTCTCCCTTTCCCTTTTCTTTTCTTCTTTCATCCCTACTACCTTCCTATCTCCATTCATTTAGGCACTTGACTCCAACAATGATAGCATCCTAACAGTCATTCACTAGATTTTCAATCGATCAATCCACCGATTAAGAAAACTAAGCCATGACTGCACTCAAAATGCTAATCAGAAACAGCTGTAAGTCTATAATGCACAGAAAATATATAAATCCCATTATTTATGCCTTTTCCTTTTATATAACACTGGGAAAAATACCATATTAACTTGGAAATGACACCATGAATTTATAAAGTTGATTGGAGATAGACTTCAACTTAGACCTTTTGTTAGTCTAGTGTGTATGTTTCAGCAGAGCTTTAGAAGTATTTTGCCAGATTACTAAACCATTACTAATAACTCTTTATATATATATATATATATAATATATATATATATATATATATATATATATTATATATATATATATATATATATATATATGTATGTATGTAAACACACACACATTTAAATGTATATTTTTTATATCTTCAAAAATTTTTTTTAACTTTCAAGAGAATGTGGACTAATTTCTTTCAGGTATATCACATAATATACACATAGAGCTATAAATAATAGCATGTATTTTTTTTTTTTTTACTTCTATCCAAAATGGTTTTACAACACAATAATTACATGCTATGTAAACACTGGGTTGTAAAACCATTTATGTGTGTGCTATGAGATATTCCAATAAAGAACTACTTCATATATATATATATATATATATATTTGTGTGTGTGTGTATGTATATATATATATATATATATATAATACACACACACACATATATAGTCATGTATATACACACACATATAAACATATACATATACACATACAAACACACACACAAACAACTATATCTATATATGCATGAATATATATAAGCAAAGGCATAGCTATGTGAATAGAGAGTTCACTTTGTTATGATATAATTGCAAGTTTTATCTTACTGGGAGCAATTTTGAGCAATTATCTTCTGACATAGCCTCTGGCCAACCAATGCTTTTTTTGAGTGAAATTAATAGACAGACAGAGACTAGGGACTCATCATATATAAATGTGTGTGTGTAAGTATGTGTGTCTCTCTCTCAGTGTATCTGTGTCTGTGCCAATGTATGTGTGTATACTTTCAGTGTCTCTGCAATGTTAAATAAGATATTGTGACATTTGTTTCTATTCCCTGCTAAAATATTGGCATTCAGGTTCTGCGCTTTCAAAAACAAGTGGAGTAAAATGTCTTCTACTTGACTGAAAAAGCAAATGGGACCCAGCAATAGGAAGGGCATATTGCTCTACTTATATATATATATATATCAAAATAAGCAACAAGAATAACTTCGGTAATTTAGTACGATCGTTTCACACTACATCATTTTATTAAATATTGTAAGTATTCCAACAGTTTTAAAATGTTGAGCAATCATCAGTCAATTGATATGAAAATTATGTATTTATAGAAAACCTCTATAAATGGTTGATGATTGCTCAACATTTTAAAACTGTTGTAATACTTACAATATTTAATAAAATGATGTAGCGTGAAATGATCGTACCAAATTACCGAAGTTATTCTTGTTGCTTATTTTGATTATAATCACCCCATGGATTTATATGGATAACACCATACAAAATTCTGGTGCATCTAACTTAAGTACCATATTCATTTGAATCTAAATTTTTCTGAACTTATATATATATATATATATATATTATTCAAAGGAATTCGAACTTTGTTCGAATAAGTCTGTTTTTTATGTTTTATTTATATTCTTTATAATATTAATGTAGAATATAGAATATATAGTATAAGTAGTATATATAGTAAAATGAAATGAAGTATTGATTGTCTTATTGAATAGATGAAATATTGAATATCGAATATTAAGGGACTAGTATACTTTCTTGCATTAAAGCAGTCTTCAAGGTCTCGCTAAGCATTTCACCTGGCGTGCTAACATTTTTTATACGATTATTTTATGAATTCACCTTCAGCTTGATGACTGCTTCAGTGTGGGACTGGAATTATTGGTATTCAGCTGTACTAAATGGTCTTTATTAATTTCAGACATCATCTGGACAACAGCAGCCTTCAGTGAATCAATGAGAATGTTGATTACTCTTTTTCAAACTTAGCAGCCCATGGAATACAAATATGATTAATCTGGGAGCCACAAGTTTAATATAACACAATTACAGATATCGTCTGACGTCCATGTTTGGGTTACGTGGTTTTTCAAAGAAGCATTTATGTGTTAATTGTGCACTTTGTAAACGGGTCCCTTTTGCTCACCCCTTTTCTAATTGTCAAGGACTAGGTTTTCCCCTGGCTATAGAATATTCTAATTTGAAATTCTCAGTCATCTGGAAGACAATCTATGTAATGACATCCCTCTTCAGGGGTAATTGAAATTTGAAATGTATGGGAATTTTAGCTGTTTCTCTTTAATATGAACTCTTGTCTCATGTGAGTTCTAGTAAGAAGAGTTCTTCAGAAATATCTGACAGGCATGTTGGTTACATAACTCTAATTAGGCAAAGAAATTAGAATAATATTTAATCAGGTAGATCATTGTTTACTGTAACTCTAATATCTCTAGCATGCTAAACTCAGAGAATTTTATTATTTTGGTCGTTAGTGTTGAGGTTGTTGTTCTTAGATTTACAGTTTGCTGATTCAGTTTCTAACAATTCATGATATCAGTCTGTAGGCTGGGTTTGCTGAAGGACATCAATCTTAATTATTGTTATATATTTAAAAGGGAGGTTATTTTAAATGAAGGTAATCACATCACTGTAAATTAGATTCCTGTTTAAGACACTGGTTACATTATTTATAGGATAAGTTTAAGGCTGGCTGAATTGTTAGCATGCTGGACAAAATGCAAAGTAGCATTTCATCTGTCTCTGTATTCTGAGTTCAAATATCACCGAAATTGACTTTACTTTTCATCCTTACAGGGTCAATAAAATATGTACTAGTTTATCACTGGGTTCAAAGTAATCAACTAGCTCCCTCCCACAAAATTTCAGGCCTTCTGCCTGTAATAGAAAGTATTATTTATATCATAAGTGATTGTGTTTTTTGCTCTTAAAAGAGACAAATTTGGCCTGGTTGTACTGGAGGGCACCCTCAAGGTCTTCAGCAGGTTTGGCATGCGGTATCTGGGTTAGAAAATATTTGTGGTTAGAGTAAGTTAGGGAGAAGTGAAGGATCGTATTAAATACATTAGAGTGTTGGATTTGGTGGCAAGTAAATCATTGATAAAAAGAAGGAAGTGAGTAGAGGGAGACAAGCGAATTCTGAGGTATACCAGCAGTGATTGAGAGTGGTCCTGAAAGAACTCCATCAACACATGCTATAATGGTGTGATCTAATCATGAGCTACAGATCCAAGAGATAAGACATGTGTTGAGACCTAAGAGGGAAGTTTTAAAAGGGAGTTTGTTTCCCAGACATGGCTGATGGCTTTTTTTATGTTTAGAGCAACAACTCTGACTTCATCGAACTACTCAAAGGCGAAACCCATTGGTAAAAGTGACATGAGAGAGTAGTTTTACATTAATCTAGCTCTATGGAAGCAGTAGTGATAATTCTCGAGGAGAGAGAGAGAGAGAGAGAGAGAGAAGGGGGAGAGACAGATAGACAGAGAAATTCAGTATGATGGAAAATGTCATAGTTAATGATCATTTCAACATTACCTTGAAAATATTTGAGGTGAGAACAATGGAATGATAGCTGGCCAGCACAGAGGTTTTGTTTTTCTTGGCAAAAACTGATGCATGTTTCCAAATGACATTGTATATCTCTGTAGATAGTGAGAGATGATAATGTTTTGTGAGTATAGGGACAAGTTCTGAGGAGCACTGTTTAAGTGTAATAGAAGAAATATCATCTGGGCCTGTAGTCTTGTTTGTTTGAAACAGTTGGAGTTAGTTTTTCAGTTGCTCTGCGTGTAAGTGTATTATAAAGGAAAAGATATTTAGTCAAGTTGACCAAGGTTGTGTAGTGTGAACCTGGATGCAAAGAGAAAGTGAAAGCAGAAGCTTTTTTATGGTGGTACTGTTTATGATGCCATGATTGTTTAGAAGAGGAGGGAAAAAGGAACCCATAAAGAAGGATTGGCTCTGTTTGAGAGGCAGGAAAGCTTAAAGGCCAAATTATACACGAAGGCATCCTTTGCAAACTGGTGTGCTGCCAAGTTAACTTAATCTAGTTTTGGGGAGCAGGTAAAATTCTCCAAACATTGTGGGTCTTGATTTTTTCCTTTTGTCTAAACAGCTGCAGCACATCTGTAAGTGACCCACTTAGTGAACTGGGTTTTAGGGCTGTGGGGAATGTGGTGGGGTCTGGAATGATATATGTTTATTGCCAGAGATATGTGGTATAGGATTTGTAGAACTCCGAACACTCCTTTAGAGTTAGATGGGGAAGACATATTGAATAGAATGTTCTGTGTTGAGCAGTTGTGACAAAGCTGTGATTGGTTTGAGATAGATAAGGTTTTGAGATACGAAAGAGGCCAAGAGCATTTGGGATGTCTGTGTGATGTATATCCATATTTCATTATTCTGTTATTTACAGTGTTCTTCACAAGATCCTGATCTTCACTAATTTCACTAGCTATAATACATTAAAACTCAGTTTGAATCTCGCTTGCTTGCAATGTTACCCAGCCAAACTGGAGCATAATGGGAAAATCTTACGAATTTAACTCCATCATGAAAGGAAAGAAACTCTAACCTTTTGATGTCACATTCGTTGAAAGCATGTGAAATAATTTGGAAAAGAAAAAAACCCATGAAACAAAACTCTGTTGCTAGGAGACTTAGTTTCCCAGTGGCCCAATGGGTCATGGGCTGTCTAGTCTTGTATATATATATATATATATATATAACCTGATACAACAACAAAGAATCAATAAGAAAAGTTCTTTTATAGAAAAATATAAACCAAGATTAAATCATTAACCAAATACTGTTTCTAATTCCATTTTTAATATATTTAAAATATAGTTTCCCTTATATTTTTGAGTAATCAAAAATACAAAGATTTACATCCCTACTTAATTTAAACCTAATAATATACAATAATTACCTCCTTTGTTTCATAGTGAGTCTATAGCAAAACTGCTTCTGGTAGACATGCTATATAATAAGTGAAGGCAAGTAGCAAGCCATTACACATATGCATTGCAATGAATATCTTCTGTAAGAAGTGAAACTAGTTTGAAGTTAAGTACTTTGATGTATTTTTGTAATTATAAAACCTGAAAAGTTTTAATAAGATATTTGGAAATTATTTGGTTGAACTTGGAATCTGCAACTTTGAAATAATTTGATGGTATTAATCTGCTTTTCAATGCATATTATTGTATTTGGAAATTATTTGACTGTAATAATATACTTTGGAATTGAGTCACTGAAATATAAAAGGAAAATCATACAAATACATACGTGTGTATATATGTGTGTTTGTATGTGTGAGTGTGTGTAATCTATTATATAAAATCCGTCCTGTCTGTCTGTGTCTTCTAGGTTCTCGGGCATCCTCCATCCAATTGCACTCAAATTTGATATGTAGATACCGACGGTATCAGGGCGTGTATATGTCTTGAAAAAATTACAAAAAATCGATTCTAGGGGAGAATGCGATCGATAAAGCCGTGGGAACGTGCATTTGCATGTGCAAGTACATCAGCTGTTGTGATTGATACAATGTGTATGCGAGAACAATGCACGTGCAGTTTGTGCAAAAAATCATCATGCTTTTCGATCTAGATTTACCTCCAGCTAACCCATTTGCATGCATCGTTTTTCTCCTACTTTTCTTCCGTCAACCTGTACATAACTGCACCTTCCATTTTTTTTTGTTTTTATACTGCTTAAAGGCACGTTTCTTTCCTGCCAGCTTTACTGTTTAAACCATGTTTGTGTTCTCCCAGTCAACAGCCTCATCATTACTGGTACTTTAAACTCTTCGGTTGCATATTTGTGTGAATAAAATCGGTTTTCTTTAGAATAGAAAAAAAGTCTATCTATATTTCTTCCTTTGCTGGTGTCTCAAATTTAGGTTAAATCAGTGTTTCTCAAAAGGGAGGCCTATGAGACGGTCGGACAAGTTGTTTTGAGTAAATTTGGTTTAAATGTTTGACAACTCAGCACCGTCCATTGGACAGGGGACGTTTTGCTTTTATATATATATATATGTATGTATGTATGTATGTATGTATGTATGTATGTATGTATGTATGTATGTATGTATGTATAAGAGAATTTATGATAAACACAAGTTTATATGATTTTTTTCCTTCATACCTAACATCATTGAAGTTCTTTGCAAATTCTGTGTAAGATGCTAAGATGTTCCAAGCAGAGATGGATGCTGATCCACAGGGGTTCACCATTGAGGGCAACACTTCATTACAATTTTTTGCATAGATCATAATTTTTCGTTTGTTTTTGTTTGTTTTTCAAATCCAGTAATACTACGAAGTACATTACTAACCACATCATTATACCAAAAGCAGACTGGACGATGATGATACAGTGTGGCGCAGAGAGGATGGATGTTTTTTGAAATGGCTATTACTCAGCCCCAAAGAGAGCATCATATGTCAGACAGGGACCAATTGGTCCCCAGTGTCTTTGCACCTTGTTTTCTTTTCAGGTGAAGCCATGGCACTGTGGATGATAGAGCATTGTGTGTTTGCCTATGTAAGTTATGGGAAGAATAACAACTCTGTCACAGCAGTTCAGTGTGATTTTCGGCACCACTTCGACATTCACACAAATCAGGCTGTCCCCACTTGTAACACAATCTTACGTTGGGTGAATGCACTTCATACATGAGGTACACTAATGAATAGGAGATCGGTGGGGCTGCCACAAATGGTACAGACCCTAGAATGCCTTCAGAAATACATCAATGGAAACGTGATGGATATTGTTTTTCACATTTAATCTTGACAAATGTTAGTTCAATACGAAAACATCCATGTTAATAACATTTGTTTGTAGCTAAAATTAATGATTTGGGGAATTTTTTCCAAAAACGTCCATCTTTTCTGCCCCACCCTTTTATTATATATGAAGCTCTAAACTCACCAATAGTAGTTATACACCTGTGTGTGTGTGTGTGTGTGTGTGTGTGTGTGACCCATCAATTCAAATGAAATTTTAGTCATGGCAGATACTGGTGTCACACAATTGGCACCTGTGTCGGTGGCATGTAAAAGCACCTATCACACTCTTGGAGTGGTTGGCATTAAGAAGGGCATCTAGCTGTAGAAAGCATCCTGAGTTAAAGTGGAGTCTAGTGTGCAGCCTTTCAACCAGCCCTGATCAAACCATCCAGCCCATGCCAGCATGAACAAAAGATGTTAAATGAAATGGTGATGATATATATATTATAAGATTCTTTCAGTTTCTGTCCATCAAATCCATTCACATGGCTTTTGCTTAACTCTGTGCTATACCAGATGAAACCTATCTGAGGTGTTATACAGTGTGACTAAATCCAAAAGTATGTGTTTAAGCAGCAAACCTCTGAGCCCCACTTCAATGCTTGCACCTATAACGAATTCACTCAGTACTTCAAGTACTGTGCTGAAGAGCAAGAATGATAGAATGGAAATGTGATTTTAGCATTTTTCATATCTATCTAACTCCAAAACGTGTCCACAGTTAATCTAAACCGAATTAATTCGTTATTTTTTTCTCTTTATCTACGTGGGATGTTGAGTATTGTTGTCTGGGAGATTTTCTTATGGTAGAGAAATAGCTAATTTTGGCTGCTATTTCTAAATTTTGGTATGTGGTGAAGCAAATTTTGTTCCTGAACCCTAATTATAATTATAAGAATTTTTGTTTGTGTGTGTGTGTCTTGGTTGTCCATTCCTTATGCAGAGTTTGACCTACTCCTGTACCTACACCATGGAACCATCTGATGTGGCTTTTTAAACCAGACAATGTTTTGACAAGACATCCCTGTAGATTGTGTATCCGATTTGGACCACCAACAGCTGCAAATAAATTCTCATCTTTGTTGATCTTAAAATGTCTTTTGAGGCTTCCGTTAGATTTGCAAACCTTCTGGCATACATTGCAATGAAAGGTGTGCACAAACATATAGGCAGAATAGTTGGTGGAGGTTCATTTGTACATACAAATACACACGCACATCCATACACACATTCATTGATATATAAGTGTGTGAATGTTCACAAAGAATGCTGATGTACGGCTGCATAGTGTGAAATTGCTGTTTTTAGCTCAGATCTAAAGGTGATATCCTTTGTGACTGGGCAGTGTTTTGTGATACATTAAGTAGTTTCTTATTTCTTTATTGCCCACAAGGGGCCAAACATAGAGGGGACAAACAAGGACAGACAAAGGGATTAAGTCGATTACATGACCCCAGTGCGTAACTGGTATTTAATTTATCGACCCTGAAAGGATGATAGGCAAAGTCGACCTTGGCGGAATTTGAGCTCAGAACGTAACGGCAAACGAAATACCTATTTCTTTACTACCTACAAGGGGCTAAGCACAGAGAGGACAAACAAGGACAGACAGATGGGTTAAGTCGATTATATCAACCCCAGTGTGACGACATACCGCTAAGCATTTCGCCCAGCATGATAATGATTCTGCCAGTTCACTGCCTTTAAGTAGTTTCTATCAGCAACATGTTTGCTATCAAATCCCCTGGAATGAAAAAATACTTCACTTGAAAAACAACTATGGTTTGGTGATTATCATCTTCAATTGCAGTTCTTACCATGACATATCTGGGTCTCAGATAAAAAGTTGGTTAAATGCTTTTAATAAATATAACCATGTCCATGCTTCACAGTTCTCTTAGCTTTCAGGCAAGTAGTAAAAAAAAAATGGGCCTTTGAATCCAAAGCTGTTACAGTGTTTGGTCCTTATTCTAGATGAAAACGATTGGACCTTGAGTATGTTGTAGTGGCATATGATTCAAGGGTTGATAAGGTTTTGAAGCTAAAGATTTGATGCTAGAATTAACTGCATCCTCCATTCCTGTAGTGCTACTTACATTACATGTTTTAACTCCAGGGAGTAGTGACTTTTTCCCTTTAGCCCTACTAGCAGCTCATCTCTTGAAAGGAAACAATCTTCTTGATGTAACGACCTAGGGTTACCTTAAATTTAACAGTTAGTTTAACACTATATAATGACCATGTGGAGGCACAATGCCCCAGTGGTTAGGGCAACGGGCTCGTGGTCAGAGGATCATGGTTTCAATTCCCAGACCAGGTGTTGTGTGTGTTTATTGAGTGAAAACACCTAAAGCTCCATGAGGCTCCGGCAGGGGGTGGTGGCGACCCCTGCTGTGCTCTTCCACTCCAACTTTCTCACACACTTTCTTCCTGTTTCTTGAGTAACGCTGCAATGGACTGACGTCCCGTCCAGCTGAGGGGAACACATATGCCACAGAAACCGGGAAACGGGCCCATGAGCCTGGCTAGGCTTGAAAAGGGCGCAAAGAAAGAAAGATATAATGACCATATATGCATGATGTGTTGCATAAGCATGTCAAATTTTAATGCTTGATATAGTATACTAGGTTAGATTGTGATAATTCACTTGTAAAATTCAGATCTATCTGTAATGTTGCTTATATTGTGAAATAGGTTATAAATGATGAATAGAGTAAAATATATTTGAAATAGCAGCAGAAAGCAATAGTGATTTTTCAAAATATTCATTCATACACCTGTTTCCAAAATTTGCTATGTAACAATATAACAATTACAATTATATAGTTATAATTATATAATTATAATAGTATAGAAGAGTAACATCATAAGGAATTTTTTCAAATATGAATTACAAAATATAAAGTGGCTCTTATGTACGTTGAGTATCCAGAGGGAAAATAAGAGAAAAGGGAAAGAAAGAATATAGAGATAAAGAGTGTAAATAAAGGAAGAACTATAAAGTAATACGGTAAAGAATATAGCTAGTAAAATTGGTTCTTGGAAGATTAAGGACTACAAAATGACTGTAAGCTATGAAGATACCATCATAGTCTATTATTCAACTACAGTGATATTAGTAGGTTAATAGTACAACTATAAAAAAAGAGATGAGAGACAAAATTATGAGACATCAAAGAACTTTAATAGATATCTCTCTCTATATAAAATTATTTGTCTGCTTGTCTGTCTGTCTGTCTGTCTGTTCTCTGTGCATTCTCAAATGGCTCCAGCAAATCAAATCAAATTTTACAAGATAATACACCCCACAAGCATCAACATGTAATTTTTACTTTCATTTGGACTATTTCAATATAGCACTTTCTCAAAAATAATCTTCTCTAGTAAATGACATTTTATACCACGACAACTACAATGATGTTGTCATATTTTGTATATGAGTGTGTATGTTTCTGTGAGTGTGTGTGTGTATGCTGCGTATGACATAGTAAAGGACATTTTATACCACAATGACGACAATGACACATTTTCTATATAATAACATATGATAACAAAGGAGATCTACTGCGAGCAGCTTGAGCTATTTAAGTCAGCACTAGAAGAAAAACGACCATCTTTGGTTTCAAGATGAAAATTTTTCTTTCATCAGGATAATGCTCAGCCACATGTAGCGAGGACATACTTAGCAATGAAAGATATTAACTTGTGCTAATTGTAATTTCTCGTGTGTGTGTGTGTGAAATATAAAAATGATGAATGTTTTCTTACATGTATGTAATTGTGGTGATATGTGTTCTTATAGTCTTCACCAAATATTCATCTGTATTTCTAGTTCTTTGTTGTTCCATAATCTTATCATTAATTTCTTGCTTTGGGATTGTTCTTAATTTAGCATTTATGATTATTAACCTCATTAGCATTGCTGTATTCTGAATAATAAACCAATGTTATCTAGTTGGCTGGCCATCATTCTATACTCCTTCTTCCAACAACAAACTTCTGCAATTAAATACTTACTCTTAATTTTACTACTTTATTTTTCCTTTATAATTTCCACATTTTTCTTCAGTTTCTTTTTCTCTTTTCTTTTTTACATTTTCCTCTGTATTTTTAGTCAATATAAGTGATAATTCAAATTATGTAATTCATATTTGAAATTTCACTGATGTGGTTCTTGCATATTATAATTGTTATTGTAACATTTGACATTAAGTTACGGAAACATGTATAGGGCTATAATTTGAATTATCACTGTTATAATTTTCGTTGTTCTTTCATATATGCATATATGTATATGTGCATCTGTGTAAAATGCTTTGGTTTGCTTGAAGCATTGTGAATTTTGAAAATAGATCATTTTTAAGAATGCTGAAATTCAAAGAGAGCTTTAGACCACCACCACCATCATCATCATTTAACGTCCGTTGTCCATTCTGGCATGGATTGGACAGTTTGATTGGGACTGTTAAGCTGAAAGGCTGCACCAGACTCCTGTCTGGTTTGGCATGGTTTCTATAGCTAGATGACCTTCCTAACGCTAACCACTTTGAGAGTGTAATGAGTGCCATTTGCAGGACATTAGTGTCTGCCATGACTGAAATTTTGCTCAGCTTGATACCATCATAGTCTTCTCAAACATGACATAATGCCAAAGGTCTTGGTCATTGCCTCTATGAGGCCCACTTGAAAGGCACTCAGCCACCTTGCCTCTGTGAGGTCCAACACTCAAAAGGAACAGTAACAATCCCTTCTACTTTAATTCAATACGGCCTCAACATGTGTACAGGAGAAAGTTATTTACTTTACTAGATAGTAGTATTTGTGGGGTGAGTAGAGAGTTTAGCTGGCAGAACTGTTAACATGCTTGGCAAAATGCTTAGCAGCTTTTCATCTGTCTTTATGTTCTGAGTTAAAACTTCATGAAGGTCAGCTTACTATTTCATTCTTTCATCATTATCATCATCATTGTTTAACGTCCGTTCTCCATGCTAGCATGGGTTGGATGGTTTGACTGGGGATCTGGGAAGCCAGAAGGCTGCACCAGGCTCCGGTCTGATCTGGCAGTGTTTCTACAGCTGGATGCTCTTCCTAATGCCAACCACTCCGTGAGTGTAGTGGGTGCTTTTTACGTGCCTCCTGCACAGGTGCCAGGCGAGGCTGGCAATGGCCACGATCGGACTGATGCATTTTACGTGCCACCGGCACGGAAGCCAGTAAAGGCGGCACTGGCAATCGGCCACGATTCGGATGGTGCTTTTTACGTGCCACTGGCATGGAAGCCAGTCAAGTCAGGATCGATAAAATAAGTACCAGTTAAGCAGCGGGGTTGATGTAATCAACTTACCGTACAATGAAATTACTAGCCTTGTGCCGAAATGGGAAACCAATATTCATGGAGAGAGTGGAATTAGAATATTGCGAGCAGAGAAATTAATCAATAAATTAATTGAAGTATTCAAAGTATGCAATAGAATAATCAAGTTTAATTAGTCATAGACAAAACAACCATAATGAAAAAAAACAAAAAAGTTAAAGCTATGTGTATGATTAACCTTTCTGGAAACTTTTACTTGTTTCTTTTGGTAATTCGGAAAACCATATTAGATTTTCCCATTCCTCATTTTTGCTGTTTGATTTATGGTCCTATCACTCACTTTTATCTTATTTAGTGATTTTAATTATACAGCAGTCAACGTTGCAATGAATTCATTCTTTTATCATTTTATTTGGAATCGTATTTTGATATATTTTCAAATATGTCTTTGGATTTCTATTTTAGACATCAAGAATTCCGTTTGTTTAAGCATGGCTGTGTGGTGAAGTTTGTTTTCCAACCATGCAATGTCAGGTTCAGTCTCATTGTACAATATGGATCTTTTAAATAGCTCTGGGCTAAGCAATACATCCTCCTCCTCCTCATCATCATCGTTTAACGTCTGCTTTCCATGCTAGCATGGGGTGGACGATTGGACTGAGATCTGGTAAAAAAGATGGCTGCACCAGACTCCAATCTGATCTGGCAGAGTTTCTACAGCTGGATGCCCTTCCTAACGCCAACCACTCTGAGACTGTAGTTGGTGCTTTTATGTGCCACCGGCACGAGGGCCAGTCAGGCAGTACTGGCAACAGCCACGCTAAAATGGTGCTTTTTGTGTGTCACTTGCACAGGAGCCAGTCCAGCGGCACTGACAACGACCTCGCTCAAATGTTTTTTAATGTGCCACCAGCACAAGGGCCAGTAAGGCGACGCAGGTAACGATCACACTCGAATAGTATTTTTAACGTGCCATCAGCACGGAGGCCAGCTTGTTGCTCTGGCCACGATCTCACTCGTATGGTACTCTAGTGCTCCACAAGCACTTATGAATAAATTTGGTGGACAGAAACTGCTTGGAACCTTTTGTGGTATGTAGGTAGATATGTATGTATGTTTGTTCGTGAGTGTTTGAGTCTTTGTGTAGGTTTCACAGCACTTGCCATCTGGTGTTGGTTTGTTAACATCCACTGTAATTAAGCTGTTTGGCAAAAAGAGATAGATAGAATAAGTATGAGGCTTGCAAAAAATACTAATGTCAGTTTGATTGACTAAACTTTTTAAAGCAGCATTCTAGTTTGGCCACATCTAGAGTAAAAGAATAATTTTTGTCCTCTTCCCTTTTACTAACAACATATATGATGCTTCTTCTTGAGAAAAAATATTTCTTGCAATTTACACAAGATGTAGATTTATGTACAAATGAGGAAATACAATTGTATCACATCTATGTCTCTTTGTGGTATTAATGAACTGTATTTCAAATTTATTTAGTTTTAACTCTAATTAAATCCTGTAGCATTATATTATATAAATATAGATAAAATCAATACTAATAAATAAATTATGTAATTATCATAACTTTCATATAAAACTGTGAGCAATAATACTCTAAAGAGGAAGACAAGTATGATTAAATTTCTAGATGTACAATAATAGAAATTTTGAAAAGAAACAAATTTCCTCACCCTCACTTCAATTAATCATTCATAAAAATTCAAAAATGAAATCTCAAGTAACAAATATTCTTTCAAATTTCTTTTTGAATTGATTCCACAATGATTCAAGAGGGTAGTGAGGCATCTCCTTAGAGTTGTATGTTCTATGTCTTTTTCTGTTGCCAGGGTTTCCTTTTTGATTTTTTTATTGGGTTATTCAGTCTGAACGGCATTTCTGGTGGGGTGGATCAATGAACTAGTGGATGCTGTTCTGTTTCAAGTGTAGGCTGGACCTGTCCAGAGTGTGGGAAAGGAATACAACCAGAAAGCCTCAAGGGAAACTCTGGTCACATTTCATAAACCTTTTACAAGCTACTTACTCTTTACTCTTTTACTTGTTTTAGCCATTTGACTGCGGCCATGCTGGAGCACCACCTTTAGTCGAGCAACTTGACCCCGGGACTTATTTTTGTAAGCCCAGTACTTATTCTATCGGTCTCTTTTGCCGAACCGCATCTCTTTTGCCGACAGCATCAGTTGTCAAGCAATGCTAGGGGGACAAACACAGACACACAAACACACACACACACACATACATATATATATATATAATATATATATATATATAATATATATATATATATATATATATATATAGATATATACCACAGGCTTCTTTCAGTTTCTGTCTACCAAATCCACTCACAAGGCATTGGTCGGCCCGGGGCTATAGCAGAAGACAGTTGCCCAAGATGCCATGCAGTGGGACTGAACCCGGAACCATGTGGTTGGTTAGCAAGTTACTTACCACACAGCCACTCCTGCGCCTACTTGTACAATTGGTAACTATTAGATAGCAGACTGTTACAGTATACATTCCTGATACAAGAGTTTAAGAACTAGAATGTAGGGATCAGATAGCATATCACATTATTCTTGTATGTATAAATCATCATTGTTTTCATCGCCACAACTGCCATCAGCATTGCCACCATCACTGCTGTCTTCGTCACTATTATAATCGTTTAACGTCCGCTTTCCATGCTAACATGGGTTGAACGATTTGAATGAGGGCTGGCAAGCCTGATGGATGCATCAGGCTCCAATCTTGATCTGGCAGAGTTTCTACAGCTGGATGCCCTTCCTAACGCCAACCACTCCGAGAGTGTAGTGGGTGCTTTAACGTGCCACTGGTATGAGGGCAAGTCTGGCGGTACTAGCAACGGCCATGCTCGAAAATGGTGTGTTTTACGTGCCACCAGCATTTACCATCTTTATTCCATGCCAGCATGGGTTGGAAAGCTGTGTTTTTCTCCAGATCTGTTTTGGCAAGGTTTCTTATTTCTTTATTGCCCACAAGGGGCTAAACATATAGGGGGACAAACAAGGACAGACAAAGGGATTGTCAATTACATCGACCCCAGTATGCAACTGGTACTTAATTTATCGATCCCGAAAGAATGAAAGGAAAAGTCGATCTTGGCGGAACTTGAACTCAGAACGTAACGGCAGACGAAATACCTATTTCTTTACTACCCACAAGGGGCTTAAACACAGAGGGGACAAACAAGGACAGACAAACAGATTAAGTCGATTATATCGACCCCAGTGCATAACTAGTACTTATTTAATCAACCCCGAAAAGATGAAAGGCAAAGTCGACCTTGGCGGAATTTGAACTCAGAACGTAACAGCAGACGAAATATGGCTACGCATTTCACCTGGCATGCTAACATTTCTGCCATCTCGCTGTTTTGGCAAGGTTTCGATAACTAGATGTCCTTCTTAATACCAAATGCTTTACAGAGTGTATTGGGTGCTATTTTCATGGGGCCAGCACTAATGGTGTCATCAAGTAGCATGCTGTTGGTATGATGGTGACATTGGTGGACCACTCTATGGTTTATAATCTCTTAAGGAAAAAATCTAATAAATGAGGATATATCGGTTAATAAATGTAATATGTATGACGAGCAATAGAGAGTTTATTGTCTTCATCTGATATCTTCCACATTTAATATGGTGACTGTAAAACTACAATTGCATCATGGAAGATACATTTTTAGTTACGTAAAACGCAAATTGATATTGATTTAGTAACAGTTCGGCGCAGGAGTGGCTGTATGGTAAGTAGCTTGCTAACCAACCACATGGTTCCATGTTCAGTCCCACTGCGTGGCATCTTGGGCAAGTGTCTTCTGCTATAGCCCCGGGCTGACCAATGCCTTGTGAGTGGGTTTAGTAGACGGAAACTGAAAGAAGCCTGTCGTATATATATATATATGTGTGTGTCTGTGTTTGTGTATCTGTATTTGTCCCCCCAGCATTGTTTGACAACCGATGCTGGTGTGTTTATGTCCCCGTCACTTAGCGGTTCGGCAAAATAGACCGATGAATAAGTACTCGGCTTACAAAGAATAAGTCCCGGGGTCGATTTGCTCGACTAAAGGCGGTGCTCCAGCATGGCCGCAGTCAAATGACTGAAACGAGTAAAAGAGTAAAAGAGTTGCTTAGCTGTAATGCCACATATTTCATGTGTGGGGATGTAGTATTTAGGAGGGTTGCATGGGGCCAAGTCTAGAGAAGCTAACATTGGAAAGAAAGACATGAACAGTTGACTTGCTGTAGATGAAATATATGGATAGCCCAGCAGGAATGGGAGAAAGAATGATAGAGATCTGATGTCAGGGCATAGCCTTGAGGTACAAAAGGTACATAAAAAGAGAATAGGAAGACGGAGAATGAGAATCATGGATGATTGGTCTGGTAGGTGGATGAGATGTATAAAATCATATCCACATATAGTTATATATCTAAATTTATATAAATATGGATAAGATCGTTAATTTAAATTAACCCGTTAGTGTTCGCATTATTCTGCCAAAATTAATCCTTTTTCATCCACATTGTTTTAAACTAATTAGGCATTATCTTGTAGCTATGAGATTTTGATGAGGTAGCTGTTAATTTTTAAAACGATATTGTAGGATTGGTGTGAGAGACCAGATCTGGTCAGTTTGACCATAAAACAGGCAGAATACTTTTGGCCGGATATGGCCAGTTTAAATGCTAAAGGGTTAAATAACGATCTTATCAAGTGGTCAGTATGGAAATAAAAACCTTCAAAGGTAATAATTATTAAAATTATAACTTAGGGTATCTAATGAGGTATCTAACGAGGCAAAGCATTTCTAAATGCAAAACCAGAAATCCGGGATCTGGAATTATCCTGTAATTTTTTAATAGTTTTATTTTGTCTTTTTGTCTTCTCTCCTTGTGCTATATGAACACTTAATGTGGGTTTAGAGTCAGATCCTGGCTGCTATTTTCAGCATGGCAGTATCTCGTAGATACCCTAAGTTATAATTTTAATAATAATTATAGTTATATATCAATAAACATTGATGTATGTATCTGTGTGTATATCTGTAAAGAGGTGGGTTGAAGAAGGACATAGACAAGTGAAGAAAAAATAGGAGAGGCCACAGAAAGTTTCAAAGAAGGTAAACAGGGGAGTTAAGAGGGAAGTTATTAGACATCGGTTTGCGACTGTTAGAAAGGTTACAAATTCCATGACTATTCTTTTCTTTTATTCGTTTCAGTCATTTGACTGTGGCCATGCTGGAGCACCGCCTTTAGTCAAACAAATCGACACCAGAACTTATTCTTTGTAAACCTAGTACTTATTCTATTGGTCTCTTTGGCTGAACTGCTAAGTTACAGGGACGTAAACACACCAGCATCATTTGTCAAGCGCTGTTGGGGGACAAACACAGACACAAAAACGTATAGACACACACACATGCATAAATATATATACATATATACGATGGGCTTCTTTCAGTTTCCATCTACCAAATCCACTCACAAGGCTTTGGTTGGCCCGAGGCTATAGTAGAAGACACTTGCCCAAGTTGCCACACAGAGGGACTGAACCCGGAACCATGTGGCTCATGAGCAGGCTACTTACCACACAGCCACTCCTATGCCTATGTTATCACATTTCATAAAATCTGTATTGAAAGATATTGTAGACAAACAAAGAGTTGAAGTAAAGAAATTAATGATTTCAAATGCAAAGACCACAGGGTTCAACTGGGCTAAAGAGTCCTACAACAAGGAAGATAAGTCTTGGTTGCTGATAATATGTGATCTGACATGGTTTCCAATTCAAGTGCGGTACAACAAAACTGAAACATTGGAGCTGGATTCTTTGCAAGGAACATTTAAACATGGAAGAACTTTTTACTGAAAATTATTTAAATAGCAATAATATATCTCTGAGCGCAGTGACTTTTCGTCACTGGAAAAACGATATATATTCGCAAAGGGAGGCCTACTTTTCATTGACAACCGTTGATTGTCACAAGCTGATGACGGGTCAATACTCAGAAACTCGAGTCCGTGTGTATCATAAGTTGAAGACGGGAAGGATGGCTTCCCTTTGCAAATACTGATAGGGCACAGAAAGTGTGTCTATAGCCAGCTGGAGGAAGTGTCCTCCTGGGGCTACAAGCTACAGTAGCATCCATCCTTAGTGGTTAGCCACATTTAAGTGGCAAATATACTTTTCGTCACTGGAAAAACGATATATATTCACAAAGGGAGGCCTACTTTTCATTGACAACCGTTGATTGTCACAAGCTGATGACGGGTCAATACTCAGAAACTCGAGTCCGTGTGTATCATAAGTTGAAGACGGGAAGGATGGCTTCCCTTTGCAAATACTGATAGGGCACAGAAAGTGTGTCAATAGCCAGCTGGAGGAAGTGTCCTCCTGGGGCTACAAGCTGCAGTAGCATCCACCCTTAGCGGTTAGCCACATTTAAGTGGCAAATATACTTCACGGTATTTAAATAACCCCAAATACTATCGAATACTTGATAAAAAGTCTATTACCCACCTTTTCTAATATAGGAATTGATAAGAAGACCACTATTTTTCAAGAAGCAATGCTATACAAACAATGCTATACAAACAAAATATTACAAGAATGCAGAAGTCACAGAAACAGATATTTGAAAAATGGTCGCTCAAAGCCCCAATATCGACATCAGTAGAGCATGTACTGGTATGACTTAATAGCAAATTGTGAGCAAGATGACCAAGCATTTCAGCAATTACAGAACTGTAAAAGGAATTGACTGAAAAGTGAATAAAAACAGATCTCTTTTACTCTTTTACTCTTTTACTTGTTTCAGTCATTTGACTGCGGCCATGCTGGAGCACCGCCTTTAATCGAGCAACTCGACCACGGGACTTATTCTTTTGTAAGCCCAGTACTTATTTTATCGGTCTCTTTTTGCCGAACTGCTAAGTAACGGAGACATAAACACACCAGCATCGGTTGTCAAGCAATGCTAGGGGGACAAACACAGACACACAAACACACACATGCATATATATACTTATATATATATATACGATGGGCTTCTTTCAGTTTCCGTCTACCAAATCCACTCACAAGGCTTTGGTCGGCCCGAGGCTATAGTAGAAGACACTTGCCCAAGGTGCCACGCAGTGGGACTGAACCCAGAACCATGTGGTTGGTAAACAAGCTACTTACCACACAGCCACTCCTGCGCCTATCAGTCAGTTATTGATAATGCAATCAAAATCATGTTTAATTGGGTAAAAGCTGTGATATTAGCTAAAGGTGAGGCTGGAACTACAAATTACCAAGAGAGCATTTTATTCCTTTTGGATAAATTTTCATGATGATAATACCAGTTAAATTAATGTTACAGTTCAAGAGCTTCTGTATAAAGTTTGTGTAAGCAGCCACTATGTGTATGTGTGTAAGAAGTGGCTACATGGTAAGAAGTTTGCTTACCAACCACGTGGTGCTACTGCATAGGAACTTGGGCAAGTGTCTTCTACCATAGGTCAGGCCAACCAAAGCCTTGTAAGGGATTTGGTAGATGGAAACTGAAAGAAGCCCATCATTTATATATATATATGTATGTGTGTATATATATGTGTGTGTGTGAGTGTGTGTATATATATATATATGTTCTGGAGTAAGCACATAAATGTGAAACAAGGTGGAAAAAGAGTACTCAAATACCAGAGGTAGAGTAATATGCTTTATTTAAAAGCAGCAGAATGGGAATATGAAACTCTGAGTAACAGCTTTTGTTATATTTCTGCTGCTTTTAAATAAAGTATATATATATATATATATATATTATATTATATTAAATTAGAGATAAAACTACTATTAGGCAAATCAAACAGTGAAAATCATAAACCAATACATAGAAATAAAATTAATTAAAAATATATAAATAATATAAAATATAAAATATAAAAATCCAATTAAAATATTTAAATTAAAGTTAAAATTTTAAAAAATTATTTAAATTAATAATTTAAACTTCATCATCATCATCATCGTTTAACGTCCGCTTTCCATGCTAGCATGGGTTGGACAGTTCAACTGGGGTCTGGCAAGCCCGAAGGCTGCACCAGGCCAGTCAGATCTGGCAGTGTTTCTACAGCTGGATGCCCTTCCTAACGCCAACCACTCCGAGAGTGTAGTGGGTGATTTTATAAATTATAAATATATATATATTTTTATTATTATTTTATTTAATTATTTTTTTATTTATATTTTTTATTTTTTTATATTTATATATTTATTTATTTATTTACTTATTTTTTATTATTTTAATTTTTTTTAATCTATCAAAAAGTATTAAAAGTTTAATATAAGATAAAGATAAATAAGATAAATACTTTTTGATAGTTTAAAAAATAAATAAATAAATAAAATAATAAAAAAATAAATAAATAAATAAATAAATAAATAAATAAATAAAATAATAAAAAAATAAATAAATATAAAAATATAAAAATATAAAAATATAAAAATATAAAAATATTAAAAAAAAAAAATATTTTTTAAAAAATAAATAATTAAATAAGATAATAATAAAAATATATATATATTTATAATTTATAAGTTTAAATTATTAATTTAAATAATTTTTTAAAATTTTAACTTCAATTTAAATATTTTAATTGGATTTTTATATTTTATATTTTATATATATTTTTTAATTAATTTTATTTCTATGATTTTATGATTTTCCCTGTTTGATTTGCCTAATAGTGGTTTTATCTCTAATTTAATATAATATATATTTATACTATAAAATTAGATTTAATCCTAAATCTAATTTTTCCCTGTAAGTTTGGATTTACTCCCTAATATTATTATTATCATTATATATATATATATATATATATATATATACACACATGATGGGAAGTCAAAAATTATCTGCACTTTCACCATAACATATCTTCATTATTATCACACTGCCTTCTGCACGTGCATGCTTATAGTTGGTACTATAGTGGTCATGTGATCGAAGTTAGAGCATAATGGCTCCATTTTTCTTTCTGGCTTTACAGTGTAAGCATGGCCACTCCACTACCAATGTGCACTAAAGAAGAACAAAGAACAGTGATCTGGTTTCTCTGGTTGGAAGGTGTGTCAGGTACTGAAATTCATTGGAGGCTTTTAGCACAATACGGGGACAGTGCAGTACCATGTAGAA